>NW_027112997.1:88738-91452 GCF_000696795.3 Halyomorpha halys | reverse complement strand
TTATTAATTTTTTTTGTTTTGGATCAGTCAATAAGACAACTATATTGATGCGACGTTTCGCAACTTTAAAAATAAACAGTTTTCAGAACAAATAATTTCATCAACAAATTATTTAAAAACTACAACGTACAAAGTATCATTTAAAATTAATAACTGTAAACATTACTTACAATTGTTTATTACAGTGTATTCTACATTGCTGTGATACAACTAACTCAAAGTTTGTACCAGAACTGAATATGGGTGAAATTGAAAAAGGTTAATGTGAGTTTGTTTTGGTTTTTCCAAAACGTAAACGTTGTTTCTAGCTGGTAGTCAGTCTGTTCTTTCTGTTTTGTATTTTCTCTACATACATTTAACGTTGTTAATTATATCTTTTGTGCTTATGAGGTTGGAGTGACATAAATTCAAATTTTGTACATCTGATTTAATGTTGTTTGCCTGATTTTTATATTTTCTCAAGAGATAATTTCTTTTAGGTTTCGCTTAAAGTTCTTTTTTTCCCGATGTTTGGTGTATCAAATTTAAATTTACATCCCATTTGTCTGAAATTGGTTGACTGAAACCGTCTGAGAGCAGTTTGGTTTTTGTTACTGTTCCGAAGTTCCAAAATTGAATTTCCTGCAGTTCTCTTCACAAAGAACTTCATACACTGCATTATATTATCTTTGTCTTACATATTGGTGTAAAGTTTGGATATAGTCGCCATATTTTTGTATGTAATAGGAATTGTGTAGGATATTTTATCCTTGGTTTCTTTGGGTTTAGGTTGTGTCAAAGTTTTTTTTTTTTTAGCAACTGGTAAACCATTTTCTAACAGATCTTCTCCTTTATTTACTGCGGTTTTTAGTGTTTAGGGGATGTAAATTTTCGCATCTCATTTATTAAATTTTTGCTGTATTGATATTGTGTCTTTTTGGCCATTGTCTGGTATAATGGATATATCTTCCGAGTGAGTAGGTTTTTGCCACCATTTCGTTTTTATTTACACGTTCGAAATTAGAATGAAAAGTAAATTTGTAAACTCTGGAGAAATAGTTGTTAAATTCACTTAAACTGTTTTTTTTTTCATTATTCTGTGTTGGAATCGCGGTTATTATATCGTCGACATATTATATATAAATGATATATTAAACGGGATTTTGGGTATTACTGTGTCTACTAAATAAATATCTGCTAAAATCAGGGCAGTAGAAGATATCATGTGGCATCCGAATTTTTGTATGTAGAATTTTTCCATAAATTGAAAATTTCCTCTATCCATACATAAACCTGGTAGTTTGATGAATTTTGTTTTGGGGATATTTGTATGTGTTTCCATTTGTTTTCAAGGATAGTTTTTATTTTTGGGATGTCTATGCTACGTAAACAACGATATTTCGTTCAATTATTTCAATTATATCGCTTATATCCTGGTAGAATTTGAATATTTTTTAGTGATTAACTTAAAATGTTTTGGCAAATCGCCATTTTCAAGGACATCTATTAATTTGCAATCTTATTAAAAATTAAAAAAAAATTATGAATTATAAATTATGCTATTTCACATATTCTTAATATACGTCATTAAAATGGTTCCAGGCTATTCTGTCTTTGTCTAATACAGTTTCGTCAATATAAATTTTAACACAATTAAATAACGGAAAATAGGTACACTATTAATTAACATACATAAGATTATGTCATATTATTTATATTCTTGTGTACTATTATACTTAATATTATTTTTTTATTAACATTTTCTGTTAAACTATTATCAACCAACTTACCTAAAATACATTGTTTAACCTCACAGACCAGGTTTGGCATATTTTCATTATATTTCAAATTCTATATTAGTTTATTTTTCTATTTATTAGAGTATTAAAAAACCTTCCAAATTTAATTATAAATTCTTTATCTCATATACAACCATTTTGGTCACAAATTAATGTTTCTTTAAATTACAGCACTATGCTAGATTAAAGATCTGATGTCTGATTTGATATTAACTGTATAATTAATATTGTCGGATATATAAATAGCTTCCAGCATGTTTCGTTTGAAAGTATTATTTTCTATGAACAAGAGGCTAATATATATAAAAATGAAAATTGATTTCTTTTTTCTTTTCACACTTTCTTGTTTATATAATTTTACAGTTTTTAGATTCTTAAAGAAGTAATAAATGTATCAAGAGAAGAAAAAGGTGGAACAATCTAATAGCTGCGATAAAATTATTTTAAAAGAAAATTAAGTACTTTATTCGGTCGGGGCTTGTAGTTCTCTGATCGATTATGACAAGTAGTTTTACAACATAATACATTATGCAATTTATTACTCACCGTTAATCCTTTCGGTGATTTTTTCTTAAGGCATAAAGTTTGTTTTATTTGTTAAAAAATTAGATTAACTTTTAATAGTTGTCACGTGTTTCTGCAGAAAGCATAAATTTATCAAAATATAGTTGGTGTTTGTGATAGGTTCTAAGTAATGGTATCCTATTCATTAAGATGTGAAGAAAAAGTTATATTACTCTTTTAAATCTTTTATTATTCTTTTTTTAATTAACTCATTTTAAAGAACGATTTTTTTTTATTATTTATTTATTGTTATTTACTACTGTCTAAAAATATACGTAAGTAAATTTGTTGTAAGCGATAAAATAACATGTTACAAACATGTTCTATCTATTGATAGAACTTCAAAGAACGAATTTAAAATTTAAAAAAAAA
>NW_027112997.1:86140-88668 GCF_000696795.3 Halyomorpha halys | reverse complement strand
ATGTAAAACTATATTATATATAATCTTCCTCCATGAAAAATATCAAGATTTTTTCCAATAAGAAATCATGACGTCAAATTTGAGGTAAAAGGAGATATATTTGTGAAGATATAGTTTCCTTTTTTTCAATTTTTTCTTATCTGAAGCGATAGATTTTTTTTTTTTCACCCTTTTAAATTTTATTTTTTTAAATATCATATGTATACATACTATATAAAAAAGTAAACAAAAGTCCTTTCTCTGCCTGAAGGGCATTTTAAGGTAGATTCTTAAATCCGCTGTGTGCAGGGGAGAACAGTAGCGTTTACTCATACACAGCGAGTACAGCGCGAAGCGATAGATTAGTTTCAGGCATAAATAGATCGCAAACAAGAATTCGTTTGAACTCGGGATGAAATACAATTACTTTAAATTAAAACAAAGATTAAATCTAACTTTCCTCTATGAAAAAGAAGTTTATTTATAATTTATAAGTTTATTGTAATCTTCATTATGGAAATATTTATTTAACTTTATTTATAATAAATTATTTCTTTATTTATTGAGAAAACATATATCTTTCTCCGGATTCTGCATTAATGTATCGTATCACTTCAAGTACAGTCGACATAAAATGAAATGAACTTGTTGCTTAATTATTTTTATTTTCAAATCTTTGTAGTATGTTGCTTAGTTATGTTGCAGAATAATATTTTAGCTAACGCCTTTATAAGCATGTATGAATGTTTTTGCAATTATTTTATTATGAAAAATATAAATTTTAATTTATTTCTTTAAATTTACTGTTCTAAATCTTTAAAATTATAATATATATTTATAATAATCTATGATATATATGGTGATGACAAACAGATATCGATTTAAACAAACAGTCAAGTTTATTTTATGCAATATTTATGTCCTCATCTCTATTTTATGTCAGGGCTATCCGGTTTCTCCAATTTGCATGTTTGTGTCAAAATATCGATTTTTTTGAATTATTGTTATGTTTATTCATGAACTAGTGAGTTAGGAGTTGAGTGCTATATAGTAAATTATCATATTCAAGCCCTAAACACTTATCGGTAAATAATCTAGAGTACCTATGAAATTGGGACAATTTTTATTTGTTTAATAGCTGAAACATTATTAAATAAATGGGAATTGTTGACTTTTCTATTTATTTTATTTAAATTCTTCCAACTAATAAATTCAGTACATAAAAAAAAATTATCAGGAGTAGCAGTATTATGAATGATTAAAATGTAATCATAAAAACAATTATTTATTTTACAAGCAGTGGTGTATTATTGACACTGCGTAATAATCAGTATTTTATTAGACATATAAATCTATTTTTCTTTTTTTATTACTATTATTTATTAATTTTTCGGGTTTTCTTTTTCATTATAGCTAAATAATAAAATATGGTATTATTTTTAACTAAATTATATTGTATTTTTCTTTTGTTTTATTGTTTTTAAACGTGTCAATTTTAACCTCTCTATCCAACTCTCTTTTGTCTCATATTTCTTGTTTCCAGTGATCAATCTAAAATAATTAACTTATACCAGTTTTATTTAAATTTAAATACTATTTTTTTTCTAATTTATAGTACGCATACATAAACAGAAAAAATGAATAAATATAAGTATATTCATAATAAGAAATAAAACAAAAATTATATTCTTAGTTTTTATGGACGTATAATCACCATTTCACGTTCTTTATTTATAGGACATCATTTTCATCCAACGCTTCGGATCGTACGTCCATCTTCAGGAACGTCTTTACAACAATTATTAAATTTCACCCACTGCCCATTATTTATATTGTATTAGTTTTATTTATGCATTTTTTGACATCGTATGTTTCTAATAATCTTCTTTGTTCTGTTAGTTGTTTCTTGTCATTTTTTAAAAACTTTTTTTTATTATAATTTCCATTAAAAAGTTTTCATTTTTTGTATAACCAAACTATACTTATTATTATTTGCTCTTATATATAATAAGTATGTATTTTTTAGTTAGTTCCCTTATTTTATGATTATACCATATATGATAAGTATTACACGATGGCTGCTAAATTTATTGCCCCCTCCTCCGACTAATTTTTAAATGTTTAAGTTAGAATTCAATGCGAAGTTTAATCAAAAACAAGTAAGGTTTTATTTAGTTATTTGTTAATAACGAATAAACAATTTATTCTCAATTTTTTTTTCTCTGGTTCGTACATCACACATCTTTTATTTACTACCCTACATTCAAAGAACAAAATTAAAGGTTCTTTAGATTTTTTGAAAATTTGATTAGGTGAGACTATTTTTTAATGGCCACTTAATTTCACATTGGTTTAACAAGTTTAATCAAGATCGTTTGAACCGTTTCGGATAAAATGATAAAACAGTTTAACACCGACAAGCTACTCGAATTTAACAAAAATTTACTGTAAAATACTAAACTTAAAACTAATTTAAATTTTTAATTTCAGTTTCGTACTCGGTTCCATAACACACACGCACGCACGCACGCACGCACGCACGCACGCAC
>NW_027112997.1:72254-86090 GCF_000696795.3 Halyomorpha halys | reverse complement strand
CACACACACACACACACACACACACACACACACACACACACACACACACACAGACCATTTTGCAAGGCTTTTTTCCCCTTACCGTATATTTCGTATATAGGTTATGTGAAGGTAACAAAATTATTATAATGAATCGATTAGTAAATAAAAAATAGTCAAAATAAAACCTTGTTTTGTTATAATAAAATAAATAATAATGAATACAGATAATTTATTTATTATTTTTTACCTAAGATAAAATTTGTCCAAGTCTGTTTTAAAAGAAGGATTTTTATTTTTTAAAGAGGGACTACTTTCTTTTATTTAACAGACGTTAGTAGCATTTGCATTAAGTGAATTATAAAAAAAGAACATAATACATTTTTTTTTTCTATGTTCTTAATTTATAATAATAGTCCGATCACCCCCGCTTGCTTTTAAAATCTCGATCTGATAATAAGTAAAACTGAACCAAAACCAAAATATTTTTTGTGGGATGATGTGGTAAACATTTTGGTGAAATTTAGTTGGGTAAGGAGTGACGGCAAGTCGTGACGGAGAGAGAACATCGACCTCGGCTATGGAACAGCACATTATGGCTAATGGTGTGAATGCCAAAGATACAGGCTCCATACCAACACATTATTTTTTTTCTTTAATTTATTAATTTATTCTGTGATAGGTATCATAAATTCTAAACACATTTGTCAAAATACGTGCTATTCTACGTTAGCTATGTGATGTTACAATTATACTCCTTCAAGTAATACACATGCTATTAATATATTCATAAAGTATAACACAGTAATATTTTTATTTTATTTATTTACTTTATTCAAATAATTTGTTTTTAATACATTTTTACAGTAAAATACGTCTGAATTTCATATCCATATATCTCTCGGGAAAAATATTTTCACTGTATTTAGGTCTGAATTGAAAGCTTCCGAGACATATAATTAATTGTTATATTTTTAGAATATTTTTTTTTAACAAATGTTATAACAGCTTGTGGAATATAGTAAAATGTATCCCTGAAAAAATAACAATCATTGTTGTGCACCTCAAACGTAAGACAGTAATAAAGATATTTTAATAACTTCCACAATCCTAACCACATTCACTCATATTAGAACTCCAGGCAGAAAGGAAAAACTTCAGGAGGGTGTAAATTTTTTATTACCATTGTCTTGGTTGGTACATTAAATGACCTTTTGTTTGAAAAATATGTTTTTGCATTTTCTTTTGAATAATTAACTTTAATCTTATGAATTATGATTATAAAATTAACAATCTAGTATTAAAGGAGTTTCTTAAGTTATTTCATCATTGTCATGGCACTCTGTAGCTTTTTTTTAGACATCTTTTTGGCCATGAAAATCAATTTAAAAAAATTCAAGTTAAACTTTTACTATTAGAGTGCTACCAATGGGTCTTTTCAATACAAGCCTGTGTCATACCATTATAAAATAACATAAAATGTACTATATAAATAATGGACCACATTAATTCAAATTATGAAGAAGATGGTCAAGGGTGCGGTCTCAGGAAAACAAAAATAGTTAACAAACATTTATTTATTTCCCGACGTTTCGCCCCACTTTGTAGAACAACAACAACTAACAATATTTTGACATAATAAGATAAATACAAAAGGTAACTTAAGGAATGGTTATTACTATTATTATTATATGGGGGACAGACCATGGAGGTCTAAGTACTCGCGCGATGTATTAGGAAGTACATTAAGCGTTTCTTGACGTGGTTTTTCCGTAGGGTGGTTCGTCACTCCCATGCCTATTTTTGTGAGTGCCACCCATAAAGGCCCGGGGGTGGGGGGGGGGAGAGTGGTGTGAGTAAGTTCTATACAATTTTATGCTTGTAAAAATCCGGATGGGGCCGGGCTCGAACTCGCAACCTTTTGGGTTGGTAGACTGGCGCGTTGCCACGCTGCTACCGTTGCCCCCCTATGGTTAAAATTATATAAATAAAAGTGAAAACAACATAATATACAAATGAAGGAAAAGAGTGAATAAAATAGTATAAATATAAAATTGATAATGATAAGAATATAAAAAACTAACCAAACTATTTGGTTAAAATGAACAGTAGACGTAATAACACGTAAAATAGAAAAGTAGAAATCAGAAAACAAAATTTAGCACACTAAAACCGGAAAAAAAAGAAATAATTTAAGATTACATAAAAGTCGAGAGAGAATAAATACAATAAAATTAATAATAATACATAGATAAAGAACAAACCACAAAATTTATATGATAAAAAACGACTAAAAATATTTAAATGATTAAAATTTAAATATTTTTAGTCGTTTTTTATCTTTTTAGCCCTGATGATGCTTTACAAAGTGGGGTGAAACTATTTTTGTTTTCCTGTGACCGCACCACTGACCATCTTCTTCATAATAAAATTTTCTTGATGCATTTTTATGTAAATACAGTTCTAAATATAAATAAATAAAAAAATTATTAGTACATTTTGCCTTCAAGTTTTGCTTGGCTTTTAGGTTATCAAATCAAAGAATCAATTTTCAAATTTTTTAATTTAGTTTTTTGGTATATAGTTTTATAAAAACTTGGGACCTGAAAGCTTCTCACTCTTTGAGAATCATCCATATTATGGTCACATCGATTAAAAGATCTCTTCGTAATATTTGAAAAATTCCAGAAAACAGAATTACCCCATTAATAATGATTATTTAAGTCCATCTTGCCGTTGGGAATGGGGAAGCATTTCAATTCTTGAAGTTCTAAGATCGCAAATGTAAACTAGCTGTGGATTTATCATGCGGTAGTATAGAACCCTTCTTGTCCAGGTGTGCTTGATTATAATCTTCTAGCTTTGCATAAAAAATGTCATGCTCTCGGCAGTAACTTTTCGCCGCGATGGTATCTCTTTAAAGCAAAAATCGTAAAATGACCTGGAATGGACCACCACCCTTAATTTTTTATTACTCAGCTCCGTACAGGACTTACAAATGCCATGTAGGTCACAATCTCATGAAAAAATCTTTATAACTGTCACTGTACAAATATTTCTATGAATTTTTAATTTAATTTATTTTTATGTTCGCGTTGAGGAAAATCAATATTCTTGAACTGTTTTAAGTATGAATCGGTAATACTTTATAATCATGGAATTTTCAATTTATACATATTTTTGTAAATTAACGTAATAAAAATAATTAGAAGATTGTTGATTGCCCGTGTGTGATTTAGAAAAGTAAGATGGTCTGGGTGAGGTCAAAAGAACTCAATAATTAAAAGAGTGTATAAAAGAGAAATATTAAAATACAGTACACATTAAAATACGGAAAATACAAGAAATATGAATAAAATAAAAGCTATGAAAATAGGATGTCTTATTTTGTTGATTATTTCCTTTTTTACTTGACATTTATTTTATTCGTATTTCCCTTCTTTTAGTATTTACTTTATATTTCGAACTTGAGACTATAGGATCTCAATACTAAAACTCAGCTAGTCTATGTTTCACCTAATTTGAGAAAACAATTTCTTAATTTTTAAAAATAATTTTTTCTTCAAAACAATGAAATGAATCTATCTACAAATAAAACTTTTAAATATGTGCTTAAATCCTTTTATTTATAAGGAAGATACATAGATATCATAGAGCAGTGATTCCTATTTTTTTTTTCCCTGGCAACCTTGTGCTAAATAAATTACGAGGCACTCTTGTGGAACTTACAAAAATTTTTGACATAATGATCCTTAGAGCGGTTGAATACATAGGGAAAGAAGAAAAAATAGTGCAACGTAAATGCTGGAATATACTTTATATTAATTATGTTGATTGTATTTTTTTTTTTATACTTTGAGAAAATGGAATTCCTTTTGTGACACCCCTGGCACAAGAAGAGGCTATAACACAAAAAAAAGGCAATTCTTCCCCGCCGGACCCGCCCCGCTAAGACCACCGGGGAGCGACGGTCCTATATAACTTTTTAAATATTAGCTTAAAACGGGAAGAGGAGACTTTAAGATAGTTTGATCGAGCAATATTTAAAAAGCGCCTGAAATTGAAAAACGGCATGAAACCCTCCACTCCCGGCCTCATTGGTAACCTTACTTATCTGACTTTTCAAACTGACAATTATAGCGAGTAGGTTGGTCGATGTATGGAATGTCACAATCTCACAAGAGGAGATTATAACACAAAAAAGGCAATCCTTTCTCGCCGGACCTGCCCCACTAAGACCCCTGGAGGAGCGACGGTCCTGTATCACTTTTGAAATATTTGCTTAAAACGGGAAGGGGAGACTTTAACATAGTTTAATCGAATAATATTTCAAAAACACCTGAAATTGAAAAACGGAATTAGAAGAATTCTAAATTTGTAAAACCACGAAATGTTACCCAGATGTCTTTGGTAGCAATAGTAATATATTTTTCATAATATTTAGGAAATAAAATTCATATTATTTAGCATGCGAATCACTGAGTACCCGTAAGTACAAAAGTATTTGAATCCCTACCAGTTTTTAATATTTTCAGAAAATACTCTAGTTTTATAATTTTGTTTTCTTTTTCTTTTGCTGCATTTTGACACTCGCAGTGCCCTTAAAGGCATTAAATCAATGTCTTACTTTATTCCCTATGTCATCGTATATCCTATCGCTGACTATCAAGAATAAACTTTTAATCAATTTTTTTTGTATTTAGGTTTTTTTTTCGGAAGAGAAAATATTTAAAAAAAGGATTAATAAAAGAAATAATAAAGTATAGAAAGAAGAAAAAAAAGAACCAATGTGATAAAACAAAAAAAAGTCATATACTATTATTATATATTATTTAATTCACTATGCCTATATTTTGTAAGATTAAAAAAAAATGTCTAAATAGATTTAAGTAAGTATGCTGTGTAGTTAGCAACCCAATATAGATGGCCAACACAATTTTATTTTTTTCTCTCTCTATTTCTAGAAAATCATTACAAATTTCCTTATGGATCTCTTAAATTTAACCCGCGAAAATTTATCTTTTGAATCCAAATTAAGAAGCTTTCTCATTTTTTTTACAAATTTTCATTTTTATGAACGGAAAAATTCTCTTTATTATGCAGAAGAATCACCCTGGCTGATTTTGGTAAAGATATGTTCATAATATTAAGTAGTTATTGTTACTCATTATTTTTTTAGAGAGATATTTTTTTATTTTATGGTAAAGCTCACGTAAATTATCAAGTATTTTTTATTATTTATAAGTAAATGTAATGAATACTTAACATGAATTTTAAGGAAAATAATAAATATATAATACCAATAAATATTTGGAAAGATTCAATGAAAAAAAAATGTGATTTCGAAGTTTTAGGTAGAAATAGTTACATCTTAACTCTACCAGTAGTTTTAATATTAGTAAAATTATAAACCATATTTGAACAATGCTTAATATTACAAAGATTATAATGTCTTTCATCCACTTATTTAAAATTTCAATTAAAATCAATTTTTATCCAATTTCTACATCAGAACCTTAAGTGGAATTTTTAATATTTATTAAAAACTTTGGTACGTATTAGAATATTGCATCTTATCATACACTAAATAAATAATATACTAGTAATCACGTATAAAAGTAACTTGCATCGATAATAGAATCTATATATATGCTAAATATAAAATATAAATACGATATATTTATAAAACTTTCACATTCATGTTTACAACCACATTTGCTAAATAGCTTATTATAGAATAACTGACAAAAACCAGATTTGAGGCTTACAAATTGATGAATTAGTGACAAGCTTGTAACTTTTATGGGTATAGATAGTTCCAGATAGGCCACTTTAGTTACGGGTTTTAATGAACTGATATAGATTAAACTTCGCGAGAAAATATGAAACAAATCTGATCTTAATTTTATAGGTACACAATTCCTTTACAAGCGGCAAAGGGAAGAACATATAACAAACAAATTCATTAAATTAACAAATTCATATCTTTGAGGTCTTTAGAAACTTTTCTTTGATAAAAGTTTATTAAGTAATAAATAAACAAAATTTTATTTGATTGTACTGACGAATCAATTTTGCTACTACTTTTTCAGTTGCACAAATGTTGTTGCATACTGTTTAAGCTGTAAGGATTAATAATTAGTTCAAGAATTGATCCTTTAAATTGACTTTATATTGTTACTTTTATTTTATATTATTAACATTAGATATTATCAGAAACCAATAATTTTTTTTAGTACGATCGATTTTTTAATTTTTAATTTTGAATAAGAATGTATTTTTATTTTTTACCAATTTTATATTTATTCATATATTGGACATTGTATTATATCATTAGAAATAAATATTTTTTTTTATATATGAATCGATAATTTTTTTTTTACTTTGTACTGTTATTTTTATTTGAGAATAATAATTTATTTCATTTTGTTTACAGATTTTATATTTTTAACATCGTATATTTCCAGAAGCCAATATTTTATTGCGATCGATTTTTTCTTTAATTCGTCTTTTTTTACATTTATTATTTTTAATTTAGAAAAAGAATTGATTTATTTCCTTTTTATTTTTTACAGATTTTCCGGTCATTTATATATTAGACTTTGTATATCAATAGCAGTGAATTATTTTTTTACATACGAATTGATTATTTTATTTTTAATTTAGAATAAGAGTTTATTTTAGTTTGTTTACGCATTTTTTATTTGTACATTATCGGAAGCTAATAATTTTTAAAATATGATCGATTTTTTTCTTTTATTCCTCTTTGGTACTTCTTTTACTTTTAATTTTGAATAAGAATTTATTTTTATCTTTTACTGATTTTATATTTATTTATTAGACATTGCATTATATCATTAGGAATGAATAATTTTTTTATATATGAATTGATTATTTTATGTTGTTTTTTTTACTTTTATACTTTTTTTTTTAATTGAGAATAAAAATTTATTTTACTTTCTTTGCAGGTTTTATATTTATTTATACTGTAGACAATGTATAAATTGAGTTATTTTATTTTTAGTTTCTGATTAGATTGTTTTCTGTTTAAATTATTTTCTGTTAGTTGTACATTTTTGTTATTCTTAAAGGCCACAGTTCCAGAATAAAGTTGATTTTCTATCTATCTATCGATATAAATTACTACATTTTCTATCCACCTCGTCTGTACCTTAAAGTCTTAACGATTATAATATATCTTATATTTCAATACCAGACCAATATATTTATAATAATATGTAATAAGGCGAAATTTATTCTATACAGTGGAGTGCACTGGATTCAGTTTAGCTAATTGACAAATTACTCATTTCAATTGTCATGCTAGGCCAACCTTATTATTTAAATGTCACGTTGTCTGCACTTGCTCCATTCTATAAATCTTTTAGTAGGTTGGCCTTAACGATAGCTGTCACTCTTGACTTGAAAGCAATTAGGAATTCTGTCATTTAACAGCATCTGGTTACTATGTAAAAGTTAATTATATATATGTTTCTAATGAAATGTTTTCATTCACTAATGAATAAAACACTATTATTTGCGGCGTGTTTCTTATTCATTCGCAACAGGATCATACACTTATATAAGCTTTATGATAATTAATTAAAGCATATTTGCGTATTTCTGTTATTTATTTTTATTATAAGGTTAAAATGCTTCTTTTTTTCTAATTTAAATTTATATATTTTTTAATTGATACTATCAGACTCTTATACGGGTCATACCTAACACATTCAGTCAGTTTTATTAAACTGTTTACCAACAGCAATTTGTAACTCTCTAACGACTTAATTGACAATTCATTGGTTAATCAGTTTAGTTGAGAGCTGTCATTGGAAAACAAAAAAATAAATACTAAACAACTACAATTATAGAATTGAATTCGTTATACCCTGTTGAATCAGTTATGAAATTTTTTTTTTTAAATTATTTATTTAATGTAATTTACAACTGTACAAAATAATACAATAAGTAAATATTTTGTATGTTTCATATACACTTGAAAATCTTGGGAAGGAACCACCCATTGGTGGTACTTCAAACATTAATTTAAATTAGAAGGTCCTGTGGCCATCTTCTTTTCAGACGCCTCGGAGGATTATCAGGGATTGTTATGGATGAAAGATTAAGAATTAATGGGTTAGGATGGTTAAGGATTTTGGAATAAAAAGACGCATATCTGTTTTGGGTCAAATCTGCAACGAATGGGATGTTAAGGTCTTTGTGAATGAGTTTATTTGTGACGTAATAAGGAGCATCAAGGATTTTGGATTGTAACGATTGGATGCGGGAAGAATTTGACGGTTTGGTGGAGCCCCAGAGCTCAATTCCATATTTCCAAATTGGTCTGATTTTTTGTTCAGTCTTGTGTGTGGATACCAAGTAAGTCTCTTGTCAAGATGGAGTCCTAAGTATCGAATCTGTTCTACAGGCATTAGTGGTGTATTTAGAAAGGATACTGTAGGACAGGAGGGCAGAGGTTTACGACGGAGAGTAAAGGTGATCTGGTGGGACTTATCAGGATTTATTTTGATTCTCCAGTTTTTACACCATTCTTCAATAGTGTGTGCCTGTAGTGTTTGTGATGCCTTAGTTGGGTCGTTGTTTACAGAAAGTATACATGTGTTATCAGCGTATGTTGTTAGGACTATGTTAGGGTGGGTTGGGATGTCAGCTGTATAAACCGTATAAAGAATTGGACCTAAGCTACAACCTTGAGGAACACCGAAATAAAAATAAATGTTTAGCATTTCTAAGATAAAAATATCTAAATTATGCGAATTTGAAATTATCGAAAATTAATACCAGAAATGATTTTTTACTTTGCTTATTTTTATTTCAAAAAATTTGACTTGCAAATTGTCAAAAAATCGTAAAACATTATTTTTTGTTATTTATGCCTTCTGTACGAGTCAGATCAAAAAAGTGTCGAATATGAAATTTTCTTAATATCAAATATATATCATTTTGCATTTTTTTTTTATTTAAAATTTAATTAATCATGATTATTTGCTAGTATCAAAAACTTTGATGGAGGATACAGAGATGAGATAGTAGACTTCCCACCGGTGTCCAGCGACTAAAGGCATCACTATTTAAATACATGCATTATTCAAACCGTACAGGGCTCTATGCTGCCTCTTTGTATTGAAGAGCTTTTCAAATTTTGTCTGCGTTCTTGTTCCCAAATCTTCCCTCGACGATCTTGTTCAAAACCTTTATGAAATATTTCAGTGTTACATGTCTCTGATCACTTATCAATACAACATCAGAAATTTATATATGAAACAAAACGACTATTCTCTAAAAAAAAAAAAAAATAATAATAATTTACAGAAAGCATTTTTAAATTTTACTGGCTAACGCCTGTTGAACAGATTCGATTCTTAGGACTCCAACGTGACAAGAGACTTACTTGGAATCCACAAACAAGACTGAAACGACAAGAAACTGCTCGTAGATTTCGATTGCTACAACACCTACTTGACAAACGCTCTAAACTTCCCATTCAATACAAACAATTATTATACACAATGATAATCAGACCAATTTGGACATATGGAATTAAGCTCTGGGGCTCTACCAAGCCATCGAATTCCTCCCGCATTTAATCCTTACAATCCAAAATCCTTCGTAAAATCCTTGATACTCCTTATTACGTTACAACTCATCCACAATGGCCTTAACATCCCATTCGTAGCAGATTTGGCCCAAAACAGATATGCTTCTTTTCATTCCAAACTCCTTACCAATCCTAATCAATTAGTTCTTAATCTCTCATCCTTAACAATCCCTGATAATCCTCCGAGGCGTCTGAAAAGAAGATTACCACGGGACCATCTAATTTAAATTAATACTTCAAATACCACCAATGGGTGGTTCCTTCCCAAGATTTTCAAGTGTAAATGGAACTTTCCACACATCTACTTATTGTATTTATTATTTTGTACAGATGTAAATTACATTAAATAAAATAAAAAGTTTTACTGGAGAAAATATTTTTATCGTTTTAAAACCTTTGTTTCTGCACTTTGTTTATATGGATTTCAAACGATGATTTAACTATGTAATTGCAGAAATTATAATTACTAAAATTTTCTACATTGCCTCCAATTTTCCAGATTCATTGAAGTTTTTTGTTACTGATCCTTTCCTATCGTACTGTGATGATACATTAAATACTGTTACTTAAACTGCAACAGCACTCGTGAAAATTTTGAAAACAGAGTTATTAGCGGTTTTAACTACAAGGTCTTTTAATTTTCCCTGAGCCCAAAAAACCTAGCAGAATGATCTGTGGGTATATGAACAGCCTAACTCATAACCAAAAGATCGTACGAAACTGAAATTATCTATTTAAGATGGATGACTGAGATTTTACGAAAACATTTCAGGTTAAATTGACTTACTGGAAGTTCCACTTCGTACATCTCATGCTGCTCGATTACTGCTGTCTCGATATCGGCTCTAACGATTTTAATTAAAAAATAAAGTTGAACTCGTTATATTAATATACATACATTAATTATAAGTTATATGTACATCTCACATTAAGATTAATTATCTTTTATAGTATTATCCTCATTTGGTTAGTAGAAGAGAGCTTTCGGAAAAGCTTCCTCGTAATATCTATCTCTCATTGTTATCAGTAGTGAAAAATGGATAAGTATTACGTAAAATGTTTATGACAAATTATATGAGAAAAAAAGAGAAATATTTACCGATCTTAAAGACAGATTTCAAGAAATAAGTCTATAAAACACTAAGTGTTAAATACACCGTCTTAAAGGAGAAAATTGTAGAGAAAAATTAATACCGGACAAAGAAATTTGTAGAAAATAATGCAGTGATGAAAATGCTTAATAAAGATAATTTAAAAATATTTTTTTTCTTGTTTCCACCTTAGTTAGTGTTTTCCGCTTACCAATATATGAAAATATAGTAAGGCCAGTGTTTGTCATCGTGAATGAATGAGAAAATTACATTAATTTGCTGGCAAGCGAAAATTGTGTATTTCCCGAACCGCACCAGATTTTTACTATTTATTAATGAAACAATGGAAAGTCGAAAAGATTGTGAAAATATAATAAACCTCTGATTTATTCTATCTAAATATTTTCTTCTTCTAGGTTATCTTTTACTCCAATCATTATTATTTTTTTCATACCATCTAACCATTTTCTAGTTGCAATTTTCATTTAATTTTTTTTACCATAAGTATATATAATAAGAATAAGTAATACTAAGTATATAATAATAATTAAAATTAAAATCTGTACGTCTTCAATCCATGAAAGGTTAAGGATACAATACTTTGTAAGGAAGTACTATTACTAGACCAACATACAAGGAGGTGATTTGGTCAAAATCACGCTCGACCGCCAGATTTTTACCCAATTTATGAGGCTGAGTGGACCTCAGGAGGGCTTCAGAACCCACAGGGGTGACTCACAGCTACAGTGTAATATAAAAAATTTTCTGCCCAGTCGGATTCGAACCTGATAATAATATATACAAGTAATTTGATTTATTTACATCTTTACCACATCGATTAATGTAAACGTTATCAAGTAAAAATTTTTTTTTTTCTCTCTCTCATTTTTATTTTATTTATATATATTTCTCAATATTAACTATTCCTGCGAAATCAACTTATATATTTTAGTATGGATATGATGATATAAGGAATGTTCCCTAGAGGTTAGTTATATATAAAAACATAAATATACATACATATATATTATTTTTCAGTTGCACCGCGATATTCGATTACTGTACCCTTACATTTAAAGCGGTGAAATCGGTGTCCTGCATATGAGGTTTGGAAACAGGTTTCGGCGAGATTTCTAATTATCTTGATCTGAATGATCACCTGTCCAAACAATTGGTCATTCAAGGTGATGCATTGGAGTAGCTCCTGTGTCAGTAATATGTCATATTTCCATTTCCTTCACGATACGTTCCTTGCCCTGGTGATGTATGCTCGTTGATAGCTGAACCCGTAGAGAGATCTAAAAGCCCTCTCATGCCGGATGCTGAGCCTGTGTTTATCCTTCAGGTGGCATACACAAGGACAAGTTGGTGGAAAACACTGCTAGGTGTGTTCATTCACCATCTAAGGTATCTTTCCTAACTCTTTATCTTTATTATATGCATGGCTACATGTCGGATCCGCGTAGTATTAAAAAAAATGGTGTGGTGCGGGCATCACACAAATTCGACTTGCTTACCATCATACAAACATCAACTAGTTTTGTGTAGATTGGTGTTGAAGTTGCCACTATTTTTTTGTGATTTTTGAAAAAAAAAACAAAAAAAAACCATATAAGTCCAGGTTAGGCTAAAATTATGAACGAATTTTTTTAATTTTTCTGTTGCCATAAAATTAGTATTTTAGTGGTTCTCGCGATGGGAATACGAATATGAATTTTATTTCTGCCAAGAATACAACCATTTAACAACACATAAAGCTTTAATGCAATCGGGAAAGATCGTGCAGTCTTGGCTTTTCCCGTTCGGATCGGATATATCAATTTTCTTTTGTCTCCCCTTTAGTTATTTATAAAATTCATTAATATTTTGAATGTGTTCATTTCTTTCAAATAAATAAAATCAAAGGTACTTTAGAGTAAGATTTCTTAAAAAATTTTCTTTAAGCCCTGACATACTATTTCGACGAGTTTACTACGCCAAGCTACATTTTAAAGACCATTTAATTGTACAGAGACATGCCGAGTTTAATCAAAACAGTTGGAGCCGTTTTAGAGAAAAGAGAAAAAAATGTAAAAAAAAAAAAAATATCTATTCTATAGAGTGGCATGCACGCACACAGACACACAATATTTTCCAAGACTATTATTTGGACTTAAGGCAACTCAAAACATGTTTTTTCATTAAAAAAACTCTAATTCGAAATCTTGCACGATCCCAACTGTTTCCCTCACTATATATCCCATATAGTGGAACTGAAAAGTTGGAGTCATTTATCTTTCACGTTTTTTATAGGATTTTTATTCGATGACATATTCGGTGTGAACGCCGGCGAATTTTGTTTTTGTAGTTGTTTTATTAATTACCATTTAAAGTTTGCCATAAGGCTATTATTGATACATGGCACATGTTAAATTATTAATATGCACGATACAGTGAAGTGAATTGTACATAGTTTTATACGGTAGCAAAAACAAATTACACAATCATAATAAAAAGTCAATAAACATAAATGAACAAAGAATGCACTTGGTTAATAAAATTAAAAAACAACAAAGATGTGCTGCCCAACTTCTTTGGGTCGCAAGCTACACAGCATACTTATTCAAATCTAATCATTTTTTTTTAAAATCTTACTACATTTAGGCATAACACGTAATAAATATATAATAATAGTATATGACTTTTTTTTGTTCCATCGCTTTTATCTTTTTATTCCTTTTTTGCCTTCTTCTCTACTTTATTAGTTTTTTTATTTTGTTAATTTTTTTTCTCTTTCTTCCTTTTCTATACTTCTTATTCATGTTTTCTCTTTCAACCCAATGAGACTTTCCTTTGTTTTCCCCTTATTCCTCCCCTCTTTAACATAAATAAAACACACCTAAAATTCAAAATACAACTAATATTCATTATACATAAATAGAATAATGATTCCCAACTAGGGCAGTGCAGCGATTCAGGGGGCCGGTGATGGCAATAGGTGCATTCGCGAGGCGAGAAATAACTCTACGAGTTGTTTCCAATATACACCTTTCTTTGCTATATTTTACAGAAAAAGTAGACACATTAATACATATATATTTCTTTTTAATTGCTACTAAAATTTTTTTAAAATGAATTTCAAGGGGGCGCTAAGTTATATTTTTT
>NW_027112997.1:69560-70425 GCF_000696795.3 Halyomorpha halys | reverse complement strand
AGGTTTCAGGTTTTTTTTTACGTTTTGTTTATTAGTACATCTTTGTGGGTGTTTCTTTTTAGTGTTGATTTATCATCTCGAATTTTTTGTTTGCTTGAGCAGGTTTTGGGAAATAAGAGTAAGAAATTGTTGTATCCTTTAGAATCTATACTGTTTAATCGTCAGGAGTTGTATTTCACATTATTCTTCTATACCACGGATAGTTTTTAACTATGCATCGGCATACAATTACATGCCATCTAATTATTTTAAGAGCGAGAGGTATAGCTGTAGACAGCTGCAGAATAAGTTATTGACTGGCATATTACTGTTTTGTATAGAATTAATTTCTTTTTTGGATGATAATTTTGAATTTGTATTATTATAATTTCGAATTTATAGAACTATGGGATCATTTCGGGTACGGAGTTTCTTGGTCTATTGCATTTGTTTTGTACGTGCTTAGAAAACGTTAAATTGTCCTAAGCTTAAATAATTAACACACTAATCCCATGGGATTATAATACCGTCAATAACTATCTCACGAATTACCTTCGGTCTCTTTTAAATGTAAATATTTCTTTGTTTCGTGTGATCCTTAACAAAAAGTGTATGCAAATCCTGTCAATGACCTTTATTTTTTACGAAAAAGGATAATTGAAACTTTTGAAACAATGACACATATCCTTAACACTCTAGGTAATCAGTAATTATAGTAACATTTAATATGATTGTTTACATTTCATTAATAAATTAGTTGGAATACATATTAATTTATTCATTATAATCTAAATAATGCATAATAATGAAAATCTTTTGACGTGAATAATTTTGTTCTTGTCCTTGAAACACAATGTATATACGTATATATATATATATATATATA
>NW_027112997.1:66802-68960 GCF_000696795.3 Halyomorpha halys | reverse complement strand
CTTTCTTTTAGCATAACCCTCCTATCTATGTTTCATCTACTCTTTAGACGTTTACTTGCCATTTCAACTCTAATTACTCTTTGGGTAATTTGTTTTTTATCTATCTTGACAGCTTTACACTCCCATTTCATTTGACACTTTAGGTAACTGAATTTAATTTACCTTATTTATATCACACCTTTTGGAATTGTGTTGACATTTCAACTTTGAGTAGAGGTGTTAGTTACTTGTTGACTACTAGTTCACTTCTGGCTGAGATATTAAACTCCTGTAAATGTCAAATGTTTACTACAAATAAAGTAAAGAATTATAACAGTGACATAACATCTTAAAATTATAAAACAATATACCCAGAAAATTATTATTAATTCTAATAAATCAGTTGGCAACGCACACACACAAATACATTACATATGTATACATCTAAAAGAATATTTTTTCTTTCCCGTTTCCATTTAAATAATTTTTTTTATATCCTTTTAATCAAATGGACGGTAATAAATAGTTTTTTTTCTATTTTTGTGCCTTTCTTTATCGACGCCTGACCATCTTCCTACAAAAAAATATATTCTTCAATGGAAAAAAACAACCTAATTTAAAAGAAATATAAATAATTCTAAAGATAATCCCAGTCACTTAAATACAATCTAAAATTGGAGTTTGTAAGCAATTAAAAACTTTTGTTTTCCTTCTTCCCTCCCACAGTAGCACTTTTAGATTTTACATGCATCATCCATGCTCTCGAGAGCTTATGGCCTTGTGAAAAGCATATTAGTACATTTTAATAAAATGTTTAGACATACTTTTTTATAGAAAAAATAAAGTAAATATATAGTAACAAAAAAGTATAAAAATAAAGTTATTATAAATCAAAAATAAAAATAAAAAATACTATTGAGAGGAATGGGCCAAAAATAATGTGAATATTTTTTTTTTTTGCCGCAGAACTTACATCTATTGGAGACCTAATATACTTATATTAAATACTTTTGTATAAACTTACATCTAAGCAGAACTTTTTGTATAAATTGTGTTGAGGCACAGGCCAGGACAGACCATCAATAGCTGTTTGTCATATTTAGCATAACTCTGTCCGATCCAAGCAATCGCACAATAGATGCTTGAAATCCTGCATTATCTGTTGATCGCATTCACATTAGCAAGTCCAAACCCTTTCAAGCAGTGTCCGGTGTGTCCATATGCTGCCTGTCAGAATACAATAAACATTTTTTGTTCACAGTTTTGGGTCAGTTTGTAAGTGTTGAAGTGGTTTCAGAACTGTGAAATTTTCAGCTTGGTAATTTGTACAGACTTTGTCCTGTCGGAATTGTTTTATGACATTGCGTTTATGGGAAAATATAATAAATGAACATTTATTATAATTCCGATTTTCGTTTCCATTTTGCTTCGGTCCGTTTAAATTTTTATGTTATCCGTATATCCAGTATTGATAAATATTCATTAAAAGTATATACAAATAAAAATTTAACATAAATATATTACGTGTTTCATATTCCAGCAAGAAAGAGAAAAACTCAGAATGCCTACCAGCGACATCAGGTCTTAATTCTCCACCCACTAAAATAATATTATAATCATAGGTTCACAAATTCATCGTGACATTTAAAAAATAAATAAATAAGTAAATTCACCACTAGATTTTTATGTGTTCTTTTTCAATATGATTTCAGAGAAAATCATTAACCCAAACCTACGTCAGGTTAGCAATACTATATCCTATCGTAAAAAAAAATCTAAATTAAAACCAGAAATAACTATTCTTATTTATAACACCATGCTCAGGCTACTACTGATGTATGGCTGTGAAGTCTGGCGGCATCCCTTACAAAAAAAAAAAAAAATACAATAATTTCAAAATAAATTCCTTGGTTTGTAAGAAATAGCCAATAGGGAACGACAAATGGAATCAATTGAAGACTTCACTAAAAAAAACTGTTCATAAAATTCCACTCACAGTTACCGTTAAAGGAGCAGTGATTTACAAGTTGGGAAATCCAACCTCATCTGGAAGACTGAAACCCAAAAGCTGCTGCAGGACTTTCTGTTATGAAGTCTATATATATCTATTCTATTATTGACATTACTATAATTTTATTTATATTTTCTCTTCGATTTTTTCTCAAATTAACTCCCCCCC
>NW_027112997.1:63469-66467 GCF_000696795.3 Halyomorpha halys | reverse complement strand
ATTTAGTTGTGGATGCTTCAAATGTCTTCCTTCTCCTAACGGGTGAGATGTGAACTATCAGGAGGAAGTTATATGGTATGTTGTTTTCAAATGATGAGCTTTTGTTTATAATTATAACTTTGTATAGATCCTTTCAGTAACTTGTAGCAGTTCACTCTTATATTCATTAAAATTGTGGAAAGGGACCTATATTTTTTTATTCTATTCTATTCTTTTAGGTTAGATTTCTACTTCCATGTATTTTACTTGTTACTTCTGTTATAGCTCTGTAACTTTAATATAATAAACTATTGTTTTAGCAATCATCTACTGTCTACTTTCTTCAGAATTATATATTTACACACACACATAGGAAATAAAAAAAAAAGAAAAGAAGAGCTACTTTTATAATTATCATGTTCAAACCTAAATAACAGTTTAGGGTTCTTGATTTTCTCAATGAACAAATAGGGAATAACAATACAGAAAGAACTAACAATTTCATATTAACAACTTGTATCTGTGTCTGATTCTAGACAAAAGTCGTTGGTAATGTACGTTGTAAAAAAAAAATAAAAATAATAACTTTAACCGACCTAGAAATGGCGGTGAATTGTAAAGGCAAAGAAGGAAAACAACTGGTATCAAACAGTTACAAATAGAAATCCTACTTCATTAGTTCTAGTTTATGTCGATGACAGCTCAATTATATCTAGGAATTATGGTTCATTTGTCCTTGCTCTCGGATCGGAAAAAGAAAACGAAGAATGATACAATAAATACAAAAATGTTTTACGAATAAGTTCGTATTATCAATGGTGTTGGAAAAAAATTTCCTTGAAGCTGCTGCTGAAAAGATTTTGGACCAGTGTTTGAGGAATGCTGCTCGCGAACAAATTCCTTGCCACTCTTAAGTCCATTATACCGTGCTTACTTCCCCAAAGATACCGCTTAGTTAGTAGTATTGGACTATGGTAATGTATCGTTTAAGGTTATTTTGGGAAAAAACACTAAAAAAAAAACCAAAAAAAAAACAGATTTGAGAATTTTCGGCTCCAAGAGATAACCTTTGACGAGGTTTTTCAATTACGAGGCGTACTGAAAATCTTTTAAAATTAGTTAAGAATTGATCACAACGAATAAAATTAAAATAAAGAATATTGACTTCAACGTAAAATAATATCTTAAATATATACATTCTTATAAACAATATTAACATTAAACCTGGGGAACTCCGAACCGATCTCTCACTACTTGTTATAGAACTGTGTGCAAGAACGCTCAGGACTTGAGTGAACAATCTGGTCATTGCAAGAACTTCAATATAATTACTTAAAATAGTTTCTGGGTCACTGGCGTTTCAACCTTCGGAGAAGATTGTCGAGATGGGTTAATCTGGAAAGAGATTGAATTAAGGAATTAGTATGTTGAGTGAGTTTCTTTTGTAGAGAATTCAGATGGAATAATGTTGGAGACAAATGGGATATTAAGAACATATAGAGTATTGTTGGTTACATAGTATAGTGCATTAACAATTTAATACGTTTTAGCTGTCTCCTTCAGTTCTAGTCCTTAAGTCCAGATTTTAGTATTGTCTTGTGAATTAATAGTTGTCAAGTGAAAACTGAGATTTTCTATTTAGAGTACAAGTCAGGTAAATTTTTACTATATAACTTACGTCGATTTTAAAATTACTCTGAGCGCCTTCAAAAACATTTTTCAGGAACTAATCTAAGGGTTGGCGCGCAGGGAGGAAGGGAACGCCCAGGGCTCGCCCCGTAGAAAAATTAAATAAATAAACTACAACCTTACAGACGAGTTAATAGTTCAAGGGGTCGTCAAATACTCTTTGGGGGCATCCTACCTCCCCCCAAATCCCTAGGCATCTTTAGTTGTGAATAAGTCGGAAGTAAGGGAGTTATTTTTAAAATTTAAGTGAAATTATAAATGTTATCACCTATGAATAGACTTCAAAACTGCCTATAAGGCATCTAACTTTATGGGATAATTTGATAAAAAACATTTAGCAACAGTATATAGCTTTAAAGTGATATTATTAAAACCATCGATTGACAGAGAAATAGAAAAAATAGCACCAAATATATACTAGAATATCTTCTATAACGAATATTAACTCTACATACATATGCCTTTTGTTAAAATATTAAGTGGCGCGTATAGTGGAGGAAAACAAAAATTACCAAGAGAAAAAGTAGGAAGTACCTATGCCATAGACCAGGGATGGCCGACAAGTCGATCGCGAAGCCAATGGTCCATCGCAATGTTTGGGGGGGGGGGTCCGTGTTCCATGGACTTTGAAGCGATCGTAGTGGACAAAAATTACCATCAATAGTTTGATGCATTCTGGGGATTCCTATAATTCTGACAGCCTCACACTGAGATCTCCGCCCATCCAGGACAATACATTTTGACTTCTGTCTTACACTTGTCATCGGAAACAGTTACGACTCGAATATTCATCGATTCATTCAAATTCATCGAAGAATATTCAGTTAGCTTGAAAATTTGGTAGTATTATACGGTAGCTTGTTTTCTTTTATATAAACTGTACTTTTATAAATCAATATTATTTATCTTCGGTGACCACGTTGAGTTTCAATTCTTCTTCTGTTTAAAATTCAATTACCTTTTATTTGTTTTAAATTAAATCGCTTTTCTTACCTATATATTTACTTGATAAGTGAGCATTATCGGCAACAGATCTCTAAACTACGGTCTTTACCCTGAGAGAAAAATAAGGGACAATATTACAAATATATTAGGAATAACAATAATACTATTTACATTAAGAAGCCAGTATTGTAAACCGTTATAAATATATTGTAACTTTAACATAGTTCTTGTAAATTTGAATATATCTATATTAGATTTTAATGTACTTGTATTGCTGCCCCGATCGTAGTATGCAGTATTATTTCTCTCAATGTAACGGAGATAATTACCGCATTTCAGAAGTTTTTGAATTTTCTAGGAAAATATTTAATTCAATATTTATCCT
>NW_027112997.1:58404-62859 GCF_000696795.3 Halyomorpha halys | reverse complement strand
AAATAAATAAATAAATATTTTACCTATACCAGAAGAGGATGCTGAATAAAAGTATTTAAACTATCTGTTTAAGAAATATTTTTCACTTTTTTACATTTCGTGTCTCGTTAAACGTTTATGATATTATAATTTTTGTTGTCTTCTACTACTTTTTATAAATTAACAAAATCAGTTAAAAAATGATAAGCATTGTTTCACAGGTGAATAATTGAAAATGATCTCTATAACCATGAATTGAGATTACATTTCTGTTTTTCTACAGAAATATACGGTATTCTAATATTTTAATGATCTGTCCATCAATAGTCAATAAAAAGGTATTGTAAAATACAATGTACAATATATATGACTCACGAAATCGTTTGAGTGGATACAGGTGTATTCCATGTTGTGCAAAAAAAAATTAATTCATTCTATCAAGGGCTAAGCTTTCAAACAGGAGGAAGATGGCAACGGTGTCCACGAGATGACATCAGGAAATTATTTTTTGAAATAATATAGATTAAATGAAAATTACTTTATTAATAAAACATCGTATCTACTTATTGAATTTTTGATACAGCTATAAATATCAATAACTAAATAATAAAATATTTTGCTCATAAGTAAGGCATAAAATAACCACAGTCCTAAAAATAGAAAGACTTGAATAAAATTGCATTTCATATATGCTAAAATAAAATCTATTTCCATTGTAATCAATTTCTATATATTTTACGATTAATCTCCATAATGATGAATTTTGTTTTTAAAAAATTACTAAACTTAAAGCACGTTAAAACATTACATATTCTGGAAGGGTAAGGTACACAGTTTGTTCCTCAAAAGTAATCCTGGTTCTGAGCGCGATTGGATTGGAGATGGGTAGCGAATTTTCACTGGGATTAGTTAGTTGATATCATAGAAAATCGTGGTATATATATATATGTGCCGATTCGAATCTGGCCTGGGGCGTTGACTATTTTCATTGAGTAGCGGTTCCACAAAATGAAAAACTTTGACCCCCCTACCATGGTTAGGCAGTCAGTATAGGACTCCAATGGAAGTCTTGGCCAAAATATATATATATATATTTTCAATATAATATTTCAACATAAAAAATAGCTCTGACGAGGATCATGATGGGATACCTGCCACCGAATTTTGAAACAATTTATTCCCCAACTAAAATAAAATTTAGCTCGATTTACCTTTTTTATTTCCTGATTATATTGAGGAAAAATTAGAAAACAACATCCTCTGTTGAAATTTGTACACTTGGCGGACCAAGAAACACGTTTATGGAATCCTCTGCAGAAAAATAGCTATGCACAAGATATTTCGAAAAAATAGACTGCAACACACTCGCAACTCGTTTAGGACAAATGCTTGTGGGGATCTAATGAGGAATCTCCTTATCATGTCAGACCCCTTAATTGCTTCACAGAGAAGTATATCAAGAAAACATAAAAAAGTTTTTTAATGTATTAAACACTTCGAATGAAAGTTTAAACGATTTTATTTCAAATTTAGAAATAGATACATCAGATTCAGACAGATTTGTTGTAATTTTGTATTAATGTCATTATTATTGTTTTTATTGTGAAGCTCTGATTTTTTTTTACCCCAATATCTACATATCTTGAACCCTTTTATTACTAAATCTTTTCGCGTAATTTGCATAACTCATTAGGTATAATTTTTTTTATTTACAGAAAATATCGATGGGTTATTATTAAACACCAGTCCAGTCACCCTCCTTATCCATTTGGGTATGTTGCTAATCTTAAAGATGTTTGTTGCAGTAATTCATTAACTACACATTTTTGTCCACCAACTCCATATACTCAAAGTATTAGTACAAGAGCCGGGAAGAAAAAAAGGCAGTTAGCTCACCTCAATTTTTGCATAATATATAGTCTAAATTGATGAGTTTACCAAGTATAGGTAGGGGGAATAAAAAATGGCGGCTGTTTCAAAACCTTAAAAAAACACTAATTTTTCATTCGGAGCTCTATATCTTAAAAACTACCAACAACACTAGAAATACTAACAGTACATTATTTAAAGAAGAGTAAATTTTCTGAAATATTAGCCCTAAAAAGCTATTTACGTCCAATAGTTCTCGAGATATAGCTTTTTTAAAAAGCAAATTTTTTTTAAAAATCTACAGAAAGATTAGTAGTTAGTTAATTTATTTTGAGAAATCTATATTTCAGGAACTATGTGACGTACAGATTTCTATTAGCACTCAAATTAAAGCTAGTATTATGGACTATACAGAAGTTTATGACCTTTACCTCCGTAGGAATAGTAGTTTTCATGATATTTGCTAAAATAAATTAATTTATAGTTGTTCGAACAATAAGTTTGATTTATGAAAAACATCATTTCAGAAATCATTTGATGAACAGATATCTGCCAGCGCTCAAATTAAAGCTAGTTAAATTTACTATAAAATTATCTATGTAGGACTAGTAGTTTTTATATTTGACAAAATAAACTCACAAAATGTTAATTTCTAGTTGTTCGTATAAAATGTTGGACTTTTTAAAAATATATCTCTAGATCCATAAGATGCACATTTGTCAGCCAACACTCAAAATAAAGGAAATTTAACTTACTATAAAGTGGTTTATGACACTTATCTTCGTAGGGGTAGTAGTTTTTATGATATTCACATATTAATATAGATTTGGCAAATAAAAATTTGTCCGAACAACTATAAATAAATTTATATTAGCAAATTTCATGAAACCTATTGAAACTACTGATCTTTCAGTACGTCCCATACAAGATTTTTATGAAATGTTGCTTTTTAAAAAAGTATATCTCGAGAACTATTTAACGTAAATAACTCTTTTAGGGCTCATATTTTAGCAAATTTGTTCCCTAATCTTTAAATGACGTTCTCCTAGATTTTCTTGTGTTGTTCCTACTTTTTAAGATATACAGCTCCGAATGAAAAATTGATTTTATTTATCGCTTTCAAACAGCCGCCATTTTTTATTCCCCCTACCTATACTTGGCAGATTAATCAATTTTGACTAGCAATTAAACATAGTTTTCATTAAAGTGATCAAAAATTGGGGTGAGATAACTGCCTTTTTTCTCCTCCTCGGCTCTTGTACTATATTTTGCAGCACCGCCATTAGATCTCAAATTTGTAAGACTGCATCTTACCACTGAGCTACGGGCGGCCCAAGGTCTATATTATGAGTGATATTAAATTTGTGGGAAAATAAAATAATTTTTTAATACTCTGGTAAATAAAACTTAAAAACCAGCAAAGCGCCCCTCCATGTTTAGTACACAAAACGCCATATGGGCTAGAGGTACGTGCCTTGACGCCAAAAACAGTGGGGTGTTCTTGAATGTAAGCTGCTTAGCTGCTTTTGTTTCGTATTTTAAATATTTATTTTATACATTTGGTATGGATTCCAACAACGAATTTAACTTCCATTTATGAATTCTGATCGCTGAAATTGGAAAATATGCGACCTCACTCACTTCATTCCCAAAAGCTTTGTTTTCTGCTGATTAATGCCCAGATGATAAATGAGTATTTAAATATGCCTTTTAATTACATTTATTCCAAAAAACAGTACCTCTACATCTTTTTCATCTTCTTTTGTTTAACGAGATCTCTTCCAATGATGGAAGGAGCAGATCTCATTAAATTATGTAAGATCACAGTTCTCGTAATAGCCTATTACCAGGAGGTAAATTAACTTATAAAATGACTATTTCTTATAATCATTTAAAATTATAGTTAATTGATATTAATTAATGAACACAAATTAAATGTTATAGGTAAACTTTCATTTTCCATGCCATAAACAGATGAAGTATTACTTGAAGGCAGAAACAGGTGTGTCCCTTAATAAACTCCATATTAATACCTGGTTCAGAAACTAATGCTTGTTTTATTACTTCTTTTTTATATATTTTAGTACCTAGAAAAGAGTTCTTAACAAATTTTTATAGGACCTCTCATTCAATAGCTATTAAGGATACTCCCTAAAAAATATAAATTGTATAGATAAATCTTTCAAAAATATCTAGACACAGACACTTGCAGAAATATGAATAGATCCTTATCTAACAATCCTTATTAAGTAAGATTCATCCCAGAACTCTCCGGAAATATTTGGAAAAATTATTCCTTGAACCAAAATAAAAACATTTCACCAGTACATCCATGGACTTTACATTATAAACTAAAAAAAATTAAATTAACGATAAAAAAAATATAGAAACTTCTAATGTAGCAGAAAGAGATAGAATCTATTTTCTTACAGAGAAAGCCTTAAGTGGAAATTTGACCTTTTACCACAATTTTTTGAAAAACGGATAGTTAATAAAAATATATACATATATTAATATAACAAAAGCTTTAAATTTTAATTTGTCATTGCTTTTCATAATTTATTCTAAAATTTGTAGAAAACAAATTCTAATCCAGGACTTAAAAGT
>NW_027112997.1:51338-58354 GCF_000696795.3 Halyomorpha halys | reverse complement strand
GTAAGACTGCATCTTACCACTGAGCTACGGGCGGCCCAAGGTCTATATTATGAGTGATATTAAATAAGTGGGAAAATAAAATAATTTTTTAATACTCTGGTAAATAAAACTTAAAAACCAGCAAAGCGCCCCTCCATGTTTAGTACACAAAACGCCATATGGGCTAGAGGTACGTGCCTTGACGCCAAAAACAGTGGGGTGTTCTTGAATGTAAGCTGCTTAGCTGCTTTTGTTTCGTATTTTAAATATTTATTTTATACATTTGGTATGGATTCCAACAACGAATTTAACTTCCATTTATGAATTCTGATCGCTGAAATTGGAAAATATGCGACCTCACTCACTTCATTCCCAAAAGCTTTGTTTTCTGCTGATTAATGCCCAGATGATAAATGAGTATTTAAATATGCCTTTTAATTACATTTATTCCAAAAAACAGTACCTCTACATCTTTTTCATCTTCTTTTGTTTAACGAGATCTCTTCCAATGATGGAAGGAGCAGATCTCATTAAATTATGTAAGATCACAGTTCTCGTAATAGCCTATTACCAGGAGGTAAATTAACTTATAAAATGACTATTTCTTATAATCATTTAAAATTATAGTTAATTGATATTAATTAATGAACACAAATTAAATGTTATAGGTAAACTTTCATTTTCCATGCCATAAACAGATGAAGTATTACTTGAAGGCAGAAACAGGTGTGTCCCTTAATAAACTCCATATTAATACCTGGTTCAGAAACTAATGCTTGTTTTATTACTTCTTTTTTATATATTTTAGTACCTAGAAAAGAGTTCTTAACAAATTTTTATAGGACCTCTCATTCAATAGCTATTAAGGATACTCCCTAAAAAATATAAATTGTATAGATAAATCTTTCAAAAATATCTAGACACAGACACTTGCAGAAATATGAATAGATCCTTATCTAACAATCCTTATTAAGTAAGATTCATCCCATAACTCTCCGGAAATATTTGGAAAAATTATTCCTTGAACCAAAATAAAAACATTTCACCAGTACATCCATGGACTTTACATTATAAACTAAAAAAAATTAAATTAACGATAAAAAAAATATAGAAACTTCTAATGTAGCAGAAAGAGATAGAATCTATTTTCTTACAGAGAAAGCCTTAAGTGGAAATTTGACCTTTTACCACAATTTTTTGAAAAACGGATAGTTAATAAAAATATATACATATATTAATATAACAAAAGCTTTAAATTTTAATTTGTCATTGCTTTTCATAATTTATTCTAAAATTTGTAGAAAACAAATTCTAATCCAGGACTTAAAAGTTCTTTTTCTTTATTTATTGAATACCAGATCGGCCTGGTGGTTTTTTTATTATTTTTTTTTTAACAATTGATCATGGGCGGGTGGGTACCCCTATAGTCTCAGACAAAAAACACCCCTAACTATATACAATGTTATAAATAAAAAAACAACAACATAAAATAGTAATTCTTAATAAAAGATAAAAGTAAAGTTAATAAAAAAAGCAATGACATTTATGGATTTAACAAAATAAATAATTGACTTCTAATGGAAAAAAAAAAGTGGACTTAAGAAAAAGATGAAGAGAAAAAAAAATTAAGATAAACTAAAATTTTAGAGTGACAATAACAGAACTGATAAATATAGAATTTATAACAGGATGTCCTGCACCAGCCTGGGCTTCAGTCTTCAGTTTGTGGTTGGGTTTCCCAAGTTTTAGGTCACTGCTCCTTTAACTGTAGGTAACTGGGAGTGGAACTTCATAAACCTTTTTTTGATGTAATCTTCTATTGTCTCTATTCGTGATTCCCGATGCAATTGGCTGTTTCTTACAAACCAAAGATCATGAGCATGAGTAGTACAAAAACCGGCTTATTGGCCATTTAAAACAAAAATATACAAAAACAGCCATGCTTTTGCTATATAAATTGACAAGTTTTTCATTGTCTATAGAACGCGATATGTCTTTTAGAAATGATAACTGTGTTTATGTAAAACGATTCTAATTACAAAATACAGCTTCACAACTGTTTTTCATTTAATCTATTTTAATTCAAAAAATAATTTCCTGATGTCTTGACCCTTGTCATCTTCCGCCTGTTGGCAAACTTGGGCCTTGAATATATTGTTTATAAAGCTAATATAAAATGTATTAAATTTATTGTTTTGTTGCGTCACATAGAATAAACTCATATTCACTCAAACGATATCGCAAGTCATATGTAATAACATGATGTGTCATATCAATAATAATATGATATATCATAATACATATAAAAAAAAATTATTAATTATTGATAGGCAGATCATTAACATATTAATATCCTATATATTTTCATAAAAAAACAGAAATGTAATCTTAATTTATGGGTATAGAGACCATTTTTAATAAATTATTTTTCAATTATTCACATGGAAAACAATGCTTAATATTTTTTAACTGATTTTGCTAATATATAAAAGTATAGTATAGTAGAAGACAAAAATAAAAAAATTATAATTTTATGACATTTTAAAAAGATACAAAATGTTAAGAAGTGAAAATAATTTCTTATATTTTAAATAATTTTGTTTTAATGTCATTATTATTGACAATATCTTAGCATTAATAATTAGAAAAAAATGCTTATCTAACCGATTGTGACGTTTTCTGATTTGTATTTCTCTAAATATACTATTTTGTTTTTCACTTTTGCTCTTTGGAATATTAGCAATACAGGTAAAATGTTTATTTATATATATTTTTTTAGATACGAGATTTTAATTATAAAGCATGGTTATTGCTTGTGAAAGACCTTCCTGCCATTGTTTATCAAAATGATGTATAATGTATTAAATTCATTGTTTGTGTTGCTTCACATGGAATAAACGATTTCACAAGTCATAAATAATAATATGACATATATTATGATGTAGCATAATATTTATTATAAATCGTATTTTAGCAAACCTTTCTTATATATTATTGATAGGCAAATTAACATATTAGTATCCCATGTAGTATCATAAAGGTTTTTATTTTGGCTTGCTCTTAATAAAATTATTAACAGGTTAAATAAAATTAAAGACTATTTCTTAAATTTCTTTTGTTTGACTAAGCTATTTCTATTGAAAAACAGAAATGTGCTCGTAATTTATGGGTCTAAAGATCAATTTTAATTAATTATTTTTCAATTATTCACTTGTGAAACGATGCTGAATATTTTTAAACTATGAATAATTGAGTTTTTTACCTATAAAATGTAGTAAAAGACAACAAAAATTATAATAACATAAAATTTTAACGAGAGACGAAATGTAAAAGTGGAAAATATTTCTAAAACAGATATTTTAAATACTTTTGTTTTAATGTCACTATTAAACGGATCCCGATATTTACAATATCTTAGCATTAACCACTAAATATATATATATAAATCTTACCGATTGGAACATTTCCTGTTTGGTATTTCAAAAAATGTACCCTTTTGATATAGGTAAAATATTTATTTTATTTTTTTTATTTTATCATTTACCAACTTTCTTTATGACTTCAAGCTTTCTTTAATGTTACTATTAAACGGACCCCGATATTAACAATATCTTAGCATTAATCACTAAATATATACTTATACATACATACATACATACATACATAGATCTTACCGATTGAAACATTTCCTGTTTGGTATTTCAAAAAATGTACTACAAAACAGTTTTATTTTTCACTTTTAAACTTTTTAAAATTATCAAACCCTTTTTATGTAGGTAAAATATATATATATTTTTTTTATTTTATCATTTACCAACATTCTTTATAACTTCAAGCAATGTTCTTCTCAATGGCTGTAATCTTTATTTATTTCATTTTAACTACCGTACCGGGACTATTTGCAGAGAAAAAATACTCATTAACTTGAATAAAATAACTAATTTTCTTTATTACAAAGGATATTAAAGAAATATTCTTCTAAATTAACTCACGGCAGCTAATTTTGTGTTAGCCATGTTTTTCTTTCAGATTTTTTTTATTGTTAGATTAATGTAGAAATATATTGATCAATAGATCTCCCAAAATCAAGGTCAACATGTTATAGGTATTTACAGTTGCACATTCGTGACAAAATAATAAATAATAATAGAAACAGCGCAAATTTTTGTTTCGTTCATTCCACTTTTTTTTTTTTAATTTCTGATCTCATCTCTACTGTCTGGCGTGGGGTACGCGACGTCCTACGCTTCGTGATATTACAGCATTTCGCCTTTGTCTATGTTTATCAATGATATCGCACATCCTGTGTTCAGAATAACTGGAAGAAGTATGAGAATATGTGATGGTAGCATAAAAAATGTCGACAATGAATGAAGAGTTAGGAAAAAGTATGAAATTAATTTTTAAAAATTGAGATTAGAAGTAATAATTAGTTAGTTCATTTATTTTTTCAATTTTGATTAAAAATCTGCTAATATTTTGCTTACTCTTTAAAAATAAATTTTATTTTCAATCAAATTATTCTGTAAAGTATTTTAATGATTGAAATTTTTTTTAATAATTTATTTATTGTTATTTACAACTGTATATACATATATACAACAAGTAAATTTGCTGTAGGTGACATAGTTACATGATAAAAACATGTGGAGAATCTACCCACTGATAGAACTCCAATAACATTTCTAGAGGAGAAGATCTCGAGGCCATCTTCTTTTCAGATGCCTAGGAGGATTATTAGGTAATGAAGGAGAAGCCAGGTTAGAAACAAGTGGATTTGGGTGGTTGAGAAGTTTATTATGGAAGAAACGATATATGGTTCTGGCCAAATCAGCAACATATGAAACATTGAGGTCCTGATGGATAACTTGATTTGTGACAAAGTAAGGAGCATTAAGGATTTTACGAAATGATTGAAATTAACTCTCAATAAACGAACTACCCATTTTGATCATGAAAATTATTAATAAATTTTAATTGTTTTTTAATAATGTTCAATATATAAGTCATTGTTTAAAAAAATAAATTGTATATAAGTTAATTCTTTCTCTTCTTTAAAAGTTCGACGTTTCGCCCAATTTGGCCTTCCTCAAGGAAAATCTTAATTACAAAATTTACAACTTATGTCAATCATTTAAGACCTTTTTGCAGGATATTCTGCCCAGACCATCAATTTCAATCAAATTACCCTATTTTGTCACTCTTCACATTAAATTTTAAAACTTTTCATTACAAATCAACTAAACACAATCATCATTTTTTTATCACAACAATATTTATATAGAAAAAATAATTAATTTATTTTATTATTGTAATAAGAAAGGGTAATAGTATTAAGTTGATGTGTAACTAAAGATTTTAAAATTTAATGTGAAGAGTGACAAAATAAGTTAATTTGACTGAAATTGATGACCTGGGAGAATAGCCCGAAAAAAAGGTTTTTAAATTATTGATGCTATTTGTGAATTTGGACTTAAGATTGTCCTTGAGGATGGACGAAACGTTAGACTTTTAAAGAAATAAAAAGTTTTTTGAGGCTTAACATTGATTCAACTTATTTTAGTTAAACAATAATAACCAGTCTCAAAAAAGAAAAAGATTATATATATTTATAAATCATGTGAAACTATAAAATATTTCAGAAATTTATTCATCTCACAATTTTCTTTTCCATATTTTGCAATCTTTCCTAATCTAGGCAGTATCTAATTAGCTTAAAGTCCTTGATGCTATTGATTTGGAAAATAAAGAAAAATAACCGACCGTAAATAGTCTATGAAATTAATTAACTAATAAGAGCAAAAATTAAAATATAAAAAGTTATTTCGAAAAAAAACTTCGCCAACCCTTAAATCATTAAAACAATGATATCACATATCGCACTTTTGTCGAAACAAGGAAGTTAGTTTTTCTTTAAATAAATTAATAAATTTAAATATGCAAAATTTAGTTTCCTATTTTTCGTGATATATTAATTTTTTTTAATTAAATGGAACTTCTCAACAAATCATAACTTCGTTGTTCATTAGTTCAGTTGTCAGTGTTTCACCAATATTTGTTACGAGTATACACAGCAGGAATAAGTTGAATTGTCTTGTAGTGATGTATTCTTTTTGGTTGTTTTTTTAACTGTTGCTGTGAGATGTGCTGTCTGTTTTGCATTTATGTGACCTTATGTTTTTTTCTGTCCTGAACCATGTGACTATATATATAAATAGATTGATCAAGTGTTTCATGAATAACATAACTCTAATGCACTGAGGTACACCTAGAATTTTTTTTATAGTTGGAACAAAAGAAAAAAGACTTTAAAAAGTTATGGCCAATTTAAATGTTAAAAACGAACTCATAAATTAAAAGAGCCTTTCAAAAAGTTTCATTTTTAGTGTTCAATCTATACCCATAAATTCTAGTTGAATTTCTTTTTTAAAATTTATTTCTAATAGATTCCTATAATTTCAAATTTACACTTTATAGATTTTATTATCAACCATTAATTATGCAATCAAAGGCTTTGTCAATGTTATTATAATATTTTCATCCATAACTTTCATATTTTCTTAAATAAATTATTTTTTTTTAAATTTACCTTTAAGTAATAAGAATTTATTGACCATATATGGTACAGTTCATGTACATTACTTTAATAAAACATGTATATTCTATAGAAAAAATGTGTTTTTTTTCCTCTTTTTATATGGTTATTATAACAATTAGAATTTACTTTTAGCAATTGAGTTTAGTCTCACGAAAAAAATATATATATGTATAATCATTAAATTTGAATGAATAAAAATAATCAGTAAAACAATTTAATTAAAATTAAATTAAAATTCGTCCCCTTTACACGCCACTATCCCTGATGAAGACCTGAAACTCAGGTCGAAACGTCGGCATAAAATAAATAAATATTGTTTTGTTTATTTATGTTGTTCTTTACTGACCGCACCCCCCGACAAACTTCTTCAAGAAATAATTAAAATAATATATGTTAGAAATAATAATAATTGTATGTAATTGAAGAATGAAAGAAAAAA
>NW_027112997.1:42154-51108 GCF_000696795.3 Halyomorpha halys | reverse complement strand
GCACCTCTTCATGAACTTTCGAGAAGAGAACTGGAGGAACGCTCTAAAGACCAGGAAGTCTCATACTCCTCAGAAAATACGTTGGATAACTCAGCCTCCTAGATTGCGTGGACTGACAGGTCCCAAACAGCTGACTCGGATGATGCATTAACGAAACGTTGCCAGAGGGACTTGGTCAATAAATCAACAAATTAACGGGAACGGACTCTCTGCGTGGCTTGTTTACAGCGAGAAGGATGTAATTGGATGAAGCTGAGCATTGACTTTCCATAGGTCAGTGGGTTGCCTCCGCAGCCTTCACTTTCTCTTCGCTTCCAACAATTATTTCGGCGGCCATTGTTCACTTTTGTGCCCTCTTCTATAACAGGTTATACAATGGTCACGGAGGTGAGAGAAATGTTCTCTTCCTACGAGGGTTCGAGAAAAATAAAAAAAAATAAAGAAAGTAATTGCTAAATTGATTCTCTAAGGGTTCTTCCTCCAACACTCCGGCATCTCCCAATGGCTTAAAAAACTCAGACTATAATCTTCTTCATAGTATTCGTAAAATTTTTAAAATATTTTCTGTTTTGACCAAAACAAACCCCAGAATTATTGAAAAAACCGTATTTAGTTATTACTCCTTTTGTTATTTATCCTATTTCGGGTTCTAGTATTTTGTTAAGAAGACATTTTTGAAAGGAATTTTCCAGCATTTCTAATTTTATTCCTTCATAATCTCCCAAGAATATAATAGCCCTCCTCTTGTTCTGTGACATCATAACTTAATAAATTTTTAAGGGTATTCTAATACAATTAGACTTTCCTAGACTATATCTATGCTGTCGTAATTTTTTTTTTTACTAACGCCTGTTGAACTGATTCGATACTTAGGACTTCATCTTGACAAGAGATTTACTTGGAATCTACATACAAGACTGAAACGACAAGAAACCGCACGTAGATTTCGATTGCTACAATACCTGGGGCTCTACTACCAAACCATCAAATTCTTCCCGCATCCAATCCTTACAATCCAAAACCCTACGTAAAATCCTTGATGCTCCTTATTACGTTACAAATAAACTCATCCACAAAGACCGTAACATCCCATTCGTTGCACATTTGGCTCAAAAGAGATATGCATCTTTTCATTCCATATTCCTTACCCATCCTAACCCAATAATTCTTAATCTCTCATTTTAACAATCCCTGATAATCCTCCGAGGCGTCTGAAAAGAAGATGGCTACGGGACTTTCTATTTTAAATTAATGCTTGGTAATTACCAATGGGTGGTTCCTTCCCAAGATTTTCAAGTGTAAATGAAACATACAACATATTCACTTATTGTATTTATTGTTTGTACAGTTGTAAATCACATTAAATAAATAAATAAAAAAGTTTTTTAAGTCTATAAACAGGCAATGGATATTGACATTTCATTAAGATTTCTCCAGCATCCTTCAAGTGGAAAATATTATCTGTTATACAATAATCTATTGAACAGTAATACAATATGTAATATACAAAGAAAAAAGTTTTCTAGCTTATAAATCCTATGGTTTTCTAGAAACATTTCTTAAGATTTCTCTCAAATACATACTAAGAAATTGTCATCCATTATCAATTAGTAATGATAAATTAAGGTATCTATTCTATTAGATTCATATCCCCATTAATATCTATCATTTTGCCAACGTCATGAAGTAAGCAATAAACAGATTTATTACCGCGTCAGTTAGTTCTACCTTCGACGAAATACCCGATAGCGGATCTCCGGGTAAAGCCTTCGGCCACGACTACGTTGATCGCTTCTTTGAAGACGGCCGTTAAGTTCATTCCCTGACCCAAAATTCTGATGTAATATCTTCCCAGACAGACGTAGCTAATTCTTTTCCAAGTCCAGCTAATGACTTTTAAGATCGCAATCATTAACGTATCACACCGCTACCTATCGCCTCAATTAGTTAGTATTTCGTCGAATTTTAATATATTTTGTTGATTTATATAATTATATTATATATTATTAAAATCGGCAAATCTTAACAACTAATTTTGTTTATTCGTAGAAACTCGACTGATCTACTTTCGCATTTAACTTATTGATATCAAGCTAAAATGTTTCGGAGTGTTTGGTCTCTGCATTAAGTACTCAGCTTGTACTTAAGGTGTGTAACTTTCCTAGCTTTGGCATCTAATTTCCAACTACACTGTGGTTGATTATTATTTAAATATTACTAACACAAACTTCAATATTCCACTTTTTCTCTCAACTTTTTATTTTCAAAAACCTCCAAAACCATTTTCTAGAAGACAACCTTAACCATAATGTCATAATTCATTAAATTGTTTTTTTTGCAGGTTAATTTATAATTTCCATACAAAAACTATTCTAATTTTTTTTTCCTTTTCTATTAACCTTTTTAACAATATCAACAATAAATTCACTTTTATTGTTTGTGTTAATAGTAAAATAAACCACTCTCAAACAATTAATAAATTAAATCAAACATATAATTAATTTAATTATTTAAATATTTCGTCCTATAAAACTATAAGGGCTATACTCTAAATAAAAGTTCCATTTTTCAAAAAAGGAAACCCGAATGTATTTCGTTCCAATCCCTGTACACGGTTTCCCTAAACTAATAATACACTCTGTGATATGTGATCCCGTCAGACCACTGGAGGCTTCTCGCCCCGAACGGGCGTAAGAGAGGATGACTTTAATATCCTTACTCCTTATACCTTAATTGGATATTACGTTATGGTTTAAAGCATGTTAAATAACCGCCCAGTCGGTCTGCTCCTGGGAAAGAAACAAAAGCCTCCTGCCCCTGTTAACACTTAACAGCCATAATTCATGGATCTAGATTGATTTTTCAATGTCCTTGAGCATGGTTTTTTACGTCGTTGGAAAAAAGACTGTCTTACTGACCACTAAGAGACCATATGAAGCTTTAGGCAGCCTTAGGCAGAACCACATGGTAGTCCAAAAAAAAAGAGTATATATATATATATATATTATTTTTTCCTACAGTTTTAACGTAATTATAACGGTACATGGTTATATTTTCTTGTATTTACCATTCATAAACCACTTTTAAAAACCTGGCCTTGAGTCATTAATTCACCAAGGTTAAATGATTTGTCTTATTTTAAAATTTGCTATGTCATTATTGTTATTCTTTTCTAAAAAAACCTGTAACTAAAAAAAATCCAACCAATCTATAAAAATTTAATGTTAATAAATAACTGTTACTTGTTAAAAAAAAAAGGTCTAACAGGGGGGGTATTCATGATCTTTAGTTTAACGTGTTAAAGCGTATTAAATGCAAAAACGTATGTTAAATGGAGAAATATTTCCTTGTTTTACCATTTTAAAACGATATAATATGATTGATATTCTGTTAAAAGGTCTGTTAAATGGAGAAAGACGTCACGAAACAGACCAGCTGAGCTCGTCACCGTTTGTTTTGTTGTGTTAGGTTACTTATGAGTAGTTTGTGTTAGTATTGTTTTGGATGAATTTATAACTAAAACGTAATGGAAGACAATAATAATAATAATGTAATGACAGTTCTCAATTAGCTCATTTTGATTCTCTTCCTCATAATCTAGAAGATCAACAAGGCACTCAGAGGCCAAACTTTCACTTTTCCTTGATTTAGGCATGTTGTAATAAATTACTTTAATAAAAACTTAGAAGTAAACAATAACATGAAGTTTAGGACGGAAAAGTTCCTAAAAAAATCCGCTAGAAGCTCTTATGCATTTAACATTTAACATGACTTTAAATTGGGCTGCTCACTACAGTGCATCCTGCATCCTTTAGTTACAATATTTGACATTTAACACATCATGAATACCCCTAGTGTTTAAAAGTGCTATAGTTCGGGCATAATACCTCATGTAGTATTTAAACCGGTAATTGAGGAGAAAAAGTTAAAACTAATTCCCAAAAAGATGGAGTTAAACTGTTTTACATCTTTGTAGATATATTTTTAACATACTAAAACTCTAGAAAAATCTATGAGGACAAATTGCCTTTTTCGGTCTCCTTCTTAATTTTTTTTAATCACATATAGGTCACTAAGGACCACGAGAATATCAATGGTTAGGTTTCTTTGGGAGTCTTGATTTTCTTTCTTTTGACCACTTCGTACCCTTTTTTTTTCCTCTTCGAATATTGGTGAGATTTTTCAATGTTTTCCTATACGTATCTCTATCTAGATAGTCGGTATCTGGAATTTTAAGTCTCTTTAATTCCTCTCTCATTTGCCTCGTGTATCCTCCCGTGTTTTTGTAGCTATAATTTTTTTTAAAGATCTTCTTATTCAATGTTTCCTCCTTCATCCTCTTCATGTGCCCATAGAACATCAGCCTTCTGATTCTCATCTCCGTTTCTAGGTCTTTGATTTTTCTGTAGATCTCTTCTCGATTTTGGTTTAAATTAAAAAAATTGTTTCTGGCATCAAATCACTGAATATTTCATACTGAAAAATATTATATCAGTTTAAAAAAAAGACAAATAACTTACTGGAGGTTGCAAAACTTAATATTTATTAGTATGAATTCGTTTTATAATTAAAATGTATTATGATATATGCTTGGCTAACTATTAAAACCTATTAGGTCTGACTATTCAAATATATTGTTTGATTCAGATTAAAGAGTTCATAAATTCCACATATTCTGGTATTACACAATGTCTATGGGAGGCGTATTCTAGAAAAAAATGTTCCCTCATTTTTCAGTCAGTGCTAAATTTCTTTAAAGCTATTTCCCACTCAAAAAAAAATGTGAAACCCATTAATAAAGTAGAATAAATTTCAGTGCAAATAGAGATCTGTACGTTTAACATTCAACTTTTGTTTCTAATAACTAAAATTCAACATTTTATGATTTTTTTTTACAAACATTATGGAAATTACAACGCCTAAGAAGATTATTAAAAAAACACTACTTTCTGGTTTAATTAACTAGTTTTAATTTGAGTGTTAATAGATATACCTCTAGTGATTCCCGTCATTTTTGAAATACAGCTTTTCATAATTTGTTTTTGCCAATTAAGGAAAAATCAACATTTTGTGAGTTTGTTTTGACAAATATTATTGCAACTGCTTCTCCTACGATGATTATTATAATAAACAACTTTTTGGTGCATTTAACTATCATCAATTTAAGTGCCAACAACATAAAGACAATATATCTTTCTATAAGTGGATATAATGATTTCTGATAGAATATTCCTCAATTATTCGTTAATAATGATAGGTATTATTTAATTTTACATTTTATTGTTTAATTTTTGGGGTGAATGGGATTAATTCAGATAAAGTAAGCCTAAAAGTTATTGAAAACTGTACTAACTCTTGATACAAAGAATAATTGAAAAAATGTTAATAATAAAAATCTTTATTAACAAAAGAACATAATCTAAACAATAAATATCAATAATTCTTTTTTTATTGGTATTCAAATATCAGTTTGCATTTGTTATATAAATAATTAACAATTAGCAAACTGCCTGGCTAAATAGTAAAATACAATATTACTGACTATTAGAATAATTAAATCGTTTTCCGTTAATAATCATCGTAATTATTATTTAAAAGTTGTCTAACATAAATCCCATAAGCCAATGAAACTATCCCAAATTTTAATCTCTTTTTTTCTTGTTTATAAAATATTCTTCCTCCTCACCTATTGTTATTTATTTTTAAAAATGTAAATCTTAATTCGCGAGTTCAACACTGAGGACTACCCACACAGCCCCATAGTGGGAATGTCAAGATTCATATTCTCGGGGCCGCCGTGAAATATTGACTGACCTAGGTGGGATTCGAACCCGCAATCTTCTGAACTAAGCGCTCTGGGACCGTCACCCCAGCCCGCTTAGCTATATAAGTCTTCCAAAGTTATTCAATGACTTTACATCAGCTTCTGCCATCCATTATTTGTTGTGACGGTAGATATGGCACGATATGTTATGTTTCAGACATTTTGTTATCTATGCAATGGATACAACTGACAACATTTAAGCTGCAGGAGTGAGAAGGAGAATTTTTTAACCCTGGAATAACTTTGACCCTTTAGACAGGACAATTTTGTTTTGGAATCTCATAAAAGTGAAAGGATTCTTATATTTTCCTATAAACTGTGTTTAAATCTTATTTCATACGCCGATATGCACACTTGTGCACGCTTACGGTGTGTATCTACAAACTGAAATCTTTAAAAATGTGGATTCTCTTAGGGGAACGGTTATATTGAATAGTATTTCTCCATCGGTACGCTATTCCATGTTTTTCTTTTCTTTTTTTTTCCTCGATATTATTGCTGTATTTTTCTACTAGTGCACCAATAACCAGAGGACGTACTTACGCAATGATTTATGACTAGGTCACATGGCCAGCAATGGATGACAAATATAATTCACTTCATTATGACTGATTGTAAGTCCAACGCTCATGGAATAATTGAGTTAGGGTGAAAGGAAGACCTTGCTCCCGTACATAACCTACTCCTGTCTTTGCGTTACATAACCTACTCTGTTGTGTTGTTTCAACTAGCTACCTCCTTTGTCTTTGTTTAGCAGGTTGATAATTGAAGGTGGTTCCACAATCCTTGACTGGTTTGGGACAGAAAAACCACCATTGCAGCTGTGCATTCATTTCAGAATTTGCGGAAGCAGTCTGCAGTCATTTTGAAATAATTTTTAATTTATAAGATCGGCGTAAGCTAAACTCTTAAAACAAAGTAATGAAAGATGACTATTTATTACAAATACCAAATGTCTTCTGGAATTTTTTCCATTTCATACTGTCATTTAAACTTCAATTTAATTAATCTCATATTACTATTGTAAAAATCAGTTCGTTTAATAGTTGTTAAAGTTTGCAGCAACATAAAATTATTTGAGCGCTACACCTTAAACAATAAAACAATTTATTTTAATTTTGTACTTTAGCGTCTGTATCGAATAAAAATCTTTCATTTGTGTTCCTAGATAACAATTGTGCTATTAATAAACATACATATTTACACATAAATTTTGGTAAAGTATGGTTAAAAAACGTGCCTATAATCTCTCCATCTCCTAAGATGGGAAACAGTCTCTCAGTATGCTTTCATTTACCATCATACTTTTTTAGATCTGATAGTACCTATGATTCACAGGTCCTAGATTTATACCTAGTTCTTTTAACAGGTGGTTTATTTATTTGTTTTTTTCTATACTGTACTTCTAGTACCTATACCTATCATATCTTTCATATCCCTCCTACTGAATTCTCAACTTCTTTACATACCTCCTGATGATAACAATAATAATATTTGTTATAATTATTTATACTTATTGACAATTATTCCTTTAAATGGTCTCATGTGCACAAGAGTGGGTACATAAGAAGGCTTGACTTACCGAACCTGAAAATGCCTCGAAAAGCACTCTCGATACATCTGGTATTGTAATAATTCCATCCCAGAATAAAAATTTACAATAAATTATTTCTTTATTTTATAACACGTCTCTTTAGAATAATACTTCAAAAACAGAAGAGTGGCATTAGAGCCTTACAGTAACAAATAAAAGAAAACAATAATTAATACTTAATAAAAAATTAAAAATTATTATAAAGTAACTTTAAGTCTTTCAACAGAAAATAATATACTTAGATATTAATAACTTAGATAAAAAAATCCGAGAGTAATACTAATTAAAAGATTAAATATCTACAGAATTAATAAAGTATTTTTTTTTAAACTGTGATAGTAAATAAGGAAAATCTATTTTCATTCTGTTGGAACTGGATGGACAGGAAATTGAAAGAGGGAAGGATACTGGGATGGAAGTAGGAATGGAATTACACGGGGAAGCTATTCGGTGGGCCATTGTAATAAGTCTGAAGACCGGGAACGGAGTATTTAAATTTAAGGAGATCTGAGATGTATGATGGGCGGCGGGATCGGATTACTTGGTAGAGGAAGGTTGCCAGGAAATACCTACGACGGTATGAAGGGTAAAACGACTTCAGTTCCTCATAAAATTGGATGATCGAGGTGTCAGTGGGGATCGCGAAGATAATTCGTACAATGCGATTTATTAAAAATAATGTCTGAATCAACGAAACATAATACGTTCTGTATTTAGGAGAGAAATTCTTTATTTGGCCATGCTGCACAAATAGATCGGGTTGCGACAATACTCAGCGTGTTTATAGCCATCGATCCATGATCGGACATATATATACATGATACTAACACAATATTTTTCCTACTTTTTCTTTTTTCAAACAATGATCGTCTGTATACTAAATACAACATATTTTCACTCCCCCTCCCCATTTGACAATTTTATTCTATTTATTTCACTACTTTATTTCACTCTCCCATACCTCCCCTCTCCAGTGATCCGCAACACACATTTTATCCGTTATACTAATTAAAAGAAATTATTATTGGATAGCTATGTAAAAATAAATCAAAGATAGAATTATCACAGCAGTAGATCGATCAAAAAAAAAAGTTATAAAACAACAAGTAAGTTAAAATAAATGAATAAATAAGTTATAAAACAAATATGCAGGTTTAAAAAAAAAAGTTATTTGAACTTGGGACTTTAGTTTTGGAATATTAAAAAATGTTTACAATAGTGTGAAATTTTTAAGAATAAATAAGATTTGTTATTCGTTTCTAATCCTAAATCTTAATTACATTCAATTGTATCAAGTGTACATAAACGTATGATTCCTTTAATTTTTTTTTTCAGACTCATGTTGACATAAAATTAGAATCATGAATTTTTTTTACGTATACTTATATTTTTTTATAATAAAAAAATGACTGAATATTATAACAAAAAAACGACTATAGATTGACCTTTTTAAGGTATTAAATGGGGATCTCCAGATCATAACACATTTTTACATATTGACGAAATTAATTAATTAAGTATGATTTAAAAAATAAC
>NW_027112997.1:41274-42104 GCF_000696795.3 Halyomorpha halys | reverse complement strand
AAGTCCAGATAGCATTGCATGTTTTTTAGATTTAACTGTTTTAACTATTGCTTATTTATTTATTGTTTCAAATTAAGTTGAATTGAGACTTCTATATCATTACCACTATATTAAAACAATTACATGACATATTTTTCCAAAATATATCTATCTTCTTTTTCTTTTGTCAAACAATGATCGTCTATATACTAAATACAACATATTTTCACTCCCCCTCCCCATTTGACAATTTTATTCTATTTATTTCACTACTTTATTTCATTCTCCCATACCTCCCCTCTCTAGTGATCCGCAACACACTTTTTATCCGTTACACAGATTTAAAGAAATTATTATTAGACAGCTATATAAAAATAAATCAAAGATACAATAATACAGCAGTAGATCGATCTAAAAAAATTATAAATAAGTTATAAAACAAAAAGTGAGTTAAAATAAATGAATAAATAAGTTAAAAAACAAATATACAGGTTTTAAAAAAAAAGTTATATGAACTTGGGACTTTAGTTTTGGAATATTCAAAAAATGCTTACAATAGTGTGAAAATTTGAGAATAAATATGATTTTCTTTTTTTATTCGTTTTATTGGGAATCTCCAGATCATAACACATTTTTACATATTGACGAAATTAATTAATTAAGTATGATTTAAAAAATAACCAATTTATTGCAATTGATAATTTAAATTCCCTGTGCAATACGAATTTTATCAGAAAGAAAAAAAAGTACAGTATGTACCATCATACTTTTTTAGATCTGATAGTACCTATGATTCACAGGTCCTAGATTTATACCTAGTTCTTTTAACAGGTGGTTTATTTATTTGTTTT
>NW_027112997.1:32452-35754 GCF_000696795.3 Halyomorpha halys | reverse complement strand
ATCTCCAGATCATAACACATTTTTACATATTGACGAAATTAATTAATTAAGTATGATTTAAAAAATAACCAATTTATTGCAATTGATAATTTAAATTCCCTGTGCAATACGAATTTTATCAGAAAGAAAAAAAAGTACAGTATGTATAATTAATTACTAATATTATAATTACAATAAGTATATTACATTTTGGCAGTCTAATTTTCTGCTTATAAGAAACATAAATAATGTATGCTTAATATTTACTACATTACTCATTATTGGTGGATTATTGTAAAAATTGTATTATTCCATTTTTTTTTTATTTCCACTAATAAACAGAATTTTACACGATTTATGATCTGATTTTTAATTTAAAATTTAACACCGAAATTGTAAAAACATTTTTAGAAATAAAATATTTAAGAAATGTATTAAGTTTGAAAAAATTGGAACTGCGGAGTAAGTATTTTTTTATCAGATTTTTTTCTTTCCTAAGAAATACCAAATACTAAATAGTGATAATGTGTATTTTATATATAAAAGTATCCAATTCATTAAAATACTGAAATGCATTTACTGAAGTTTAGAGAAGTAATTTCAAAGAATATAGAAATATCATTACCACTATATTAAAACAATTACATGACATATTTTTCCAAAATATATCTATCTTTGGTAATATGAATTAGTTTATTCACTACAGTGGTATGGATCAATAATTTTACATACTTTTACCGTTTCCTACTTAGGAGGAAAAAAATTAAGGTTTATAAATAGGAATGTAATAAAATCTGGTTGGCTTTAAAGTTTTTATTGTAAAAATTATCTTAAAACCGTTTTTAAAAATAAAATATATAAGAAAAGAATTAAGTTCGAAAAATTTGGAACTGCGGAGTAAGTATTTTTTGTAAGATTTTTTTTTTTATATTTATCATTTTTCTGGAATAGTGATCATGTGTATTTTATTTATTAAAATGTCCAATTCATTAAAGAACAAAAAATATTATATAATTTTAAGAATAAACTTTGGATCCTTAGAGGAAGGTAAGTAAGCTGTATACAGGAGATTACATACAGTCCTGCCTCCGCATGTTTTGGGACGTGGTCATCTCAGCCTCTTATCTCTTCTGACTGACAAAACCTAATGAACTAAACATGTCATAATTTACATTTACATACCTCGTTCTACAAATTGCTTCTTTGCTAGAGTTCGCGGTGTCTTCAAATATATATTTTTTTTACTTGTCAGATTTATTCATCGCTATTACTAATGATTAATTGATTTTATCCTAAATTTATTTTTATTTTTTAAATTCCGTTTGCTTGAGGATACTAACTGTAAAAGATTTTTGTCTGCAGGAAAGATGATATGAACGCCCTCAGTCAAATACTGAAGTAAAGACACTATATGGGTTTTAGCAATATAGATTTTATAGGGTCCGTATTATTCCTAGCAAAAGTCTACGACCAACATAGACTTATTTTAATTAATAAATAATTGAGATCATTTTATAACAAAAAACTGAAAAAATTATCTTTAACAGTTAGTTTGGGAACCCAGCCATAAATTTATACTTAATATTTCCACCTTCTCTATTATTTCAGATTATAGATTCTAAAAATCAGAAAGCGTGTATGTATTCATGCATCATGGCAAATTGCATCGAAAAAAATAAAATATATATATTTCATAATCACTAGGTAAAGAAAAAATATATGTGAAATTTCGTATTACTGTAGTGATTGAGCATATTCAGATATTAATACAGGAATAAGAATTCATTTAAACTTATATTAAATGTAACTATTCCTGACTTTCTCTATTACTGATTGAACTACTGACTGTAAAAAATATTTTCTGTAAAATCGAAAAATAATTAATTTTTTCTTAAAATATCAGATTTATTTACTACCTACTGAACTGAATTCAACGTAATTTTTTTTTTCTTCCCGTATTTAAGTCCAGATAGCATTGCATGTTTTTTAGATTTAACTGTTTTAACTATTGCTTATTTATTTATTGTTTCAAATTAAGTTGAATTGAGATCTCTATTTTCATTTTTAAAAATACTAAAATGCATTCGCCGAAGTCTAGAGAAGTAATTTCAAATAATATAGGAATATCATTACCACTAAATTAAAAAAAAATAAATGACTTAATTAAAAATTCTCAACAAAGACTTTGTATGACATATTATTCCAAAATATATCTATCTTTTGTAATATGGATCAGTTTATTGCTTATATGGTATGGTGGTATGGATCAAAAAGTCGACATACTTTTGCCGTTTCCTACTTAGAAGAAAAAAAAATTAAGGCTTATGAAAAGGAATGTAATAAAACCTGGTGTGAGATAATTTTTACGTCATAAAAACGATACACGAACAACTTGTTGGCTTTGGAAGAAATGCAAGGCTCCATGTAAGGACGCTAGAAACTGCGCGGCAGCTTTGAACTACTTCTAGTTAGAAATAATAAAAAAACATTTCTAAATAACCAGCAACTTTCTGAAATATAAAAAGCATCTATCTAGGTCTTGCCTTTGAGGATAAATGATATTTCATGATTAGATGACTAGCGAAATCCATTTATGGAATTCAACGTTTCTAACGTAGCGATTAAAGGTTAACCTATAGGTTGAATCGTCGATTAGATCGGCTAACACCGTATAACCGGTCGTTTTCTGATATTTCGTAATGTCGCAACAAATTCAAGGTAGATAAAAAAACAGAAGGTCTGTCGTAAAGATTTTTCTTCTAGGCTTTAACGATTTTTGTTTTTATTTTATAATTTGTAATTCAAACGCAGTTTTTCTGTATTTGCAATAGTGAAGCCTATAAAAAACAGATTTATTACTAACATCTATTAGTAAATTCTAGTACATAGGAATGCTATTCGGTTTCTTTCCTTGATCACATTGACTTGAGTATTTTCAGAAATAAATTAAGAATGTTTAAATAAATATCTCTTATAATTGCTTGGCTATAGACGTTTACGAAAAATGTTTTAAAAAAACATTAGCCACTTCAATCCCTTAGGGTGTTTTCTCTTGATTTTATTCTATTTATTTTATATTATGTGGCTTACAAAATGTTAGGACAGTTAGGAAATTATAGGCTTCTGGTAATTTATAAAATTTTCAACAAAGACTTTGTATGACATATTATTCCAAAATATATCTATCTTTTGTAATATGGATCAGTTTATTGCTTAATACTAACTGTCAAAGATTTTTGTCTGCAGGAAAGATGATATGAACGCCCTCAGTCAAATACTGAAGTAAAGACACTATATGGGTTTTAGCAATATAGATTTTATAG
>NW_027112997.1:13982-32097 GCF_000696795.3 Halyomorpha halys | reverse complement strand
TTTTACTGACTTTAGAGACCGTTATAAACTGTAGTTGTAGTGTTTTTCTCATTCATGTAAGAAATTAAGAGGAGCTTGATAGATTGAAAATTCAGGTTAAAATTTTAGCTTCATCATTTGATTTCTTCATCTACCCGATGCAAAACATATGCATTACAAATTCCCTCTCCGTTGTAGGATATCATATATCTCTACTTTACGATAAAGCTAGTCAAAGTAGTGAAAAAAAAAAGATTACTGCACATATTTCATTTGGGATTACAGAATGATGGAAGTTCTATGCGGTTGTAAGACGTTCAGTAAAGTCTTGGTCAAGTGGTTGGACAATAAGATTTCGAAAGAGACAGCCTTGTGAATTAAACCTTACACACAATGACTTCTCTCTCAATGGTTCCTGGCTTTTCAGCGAGTAGACATTATGTCTTCTTTAAGTCAAGCAGGGCCGGATGGGGGTACCATAACGAGTCGAGGAAGGGAAACAATAGTTCCTCAAGTAATGAAAGCTTCTTACCCTTCATTTCTTATCACCCATCTTGTCATTTGGCCTTACTCAATGGTGTGAAATTTTCTCAGGCCGAGAGTACAACATTATCTGACTTGAAATAAGAATTTCAAGTTATTATCATTAACTAGGGGTTACACAAGGTGTTGAGTATAAAAGTCAAGTATGTTTTATATTCATTATTTTTCAAGAGAAATACTTTATTCAAAAAGTAGTGCCGGCCAACTGCATTAGGTTGCTTTATACACTGCATACTAAGAATGGTTGGATAATTGCTTATTATTCTTATATTACATAGGCTTAGTGAGTAAATATTGAAATGCGTAATGGTAAAATATGATCATTTTATATATATAAAATGATCTTTACACTTTCTGGAGACTGGTTATTATTGTTTAAATAAATAAATTTTATCCAATTTCAGTCTAAAAAAAATTTATATTTTTTTAGTCCGGGGTTCAGATAATTCGGCTATCCTCTAGGTTAATCTTAATACAATCATAGAACAACATCAATTTTAATAAACTTTATGCAGGCTATTCTTCCCAGGTCATTAATTTCAGTCCACAATACCTTCAATAATTATATATATATATTTTTGAGAACGCGGGTAGCCTCGGGGTAAGGCGCGTGGCTACTGGGTGGCTACGTGGGGTCCTTGAGTTCGAATCCGGCTGGGCAGAAAATTGTTTTATGTTACAGTGTAGCCGTAAGTCAACTTCTGTGGGTTCTGGAGCCCTGGGTGTCCATCCAGATCCTTAAATTGGGTACTCTCAATTGGGTAAAAATCTGGCGGTCAGGCGTGATTCTGACCAATCATCTCCTTGACAACCGTTGGTCTAGTAACAGTACTTCCTTACAAAGTATCCCTGACCCTTCTTAGGTTGTAGCGGTACAGATTTTAATTTGTATATATATAAGCAAATAAAAATATATAAATAATATGTGCCATAAATACGTGTCCTCCACTGAGATGTCACCATTCTCATCTCTTACCATGCATGCGATGATGGATGGTTCTCTGGGAGTCTAGAAATATATTTTATGCCATTTCCGCTACGTCCTTAATATCAACTCTGAGTTCTTCCATGAAGCTCCTAGTTGTGCTTGGTAAAATTGAAAAAAATGTTTAAAATTGTCAAAAATATTTATAAGCATTATTAAAATAGTTTTAAAAAACTCATGTTCTTGTTAGTCTTCAATCAAATCGCTGTCGCAAACTGTCCAGTGAACTTTTTCCACCTAAAATTTATACTATATTACTAAACTGATAATCCAAACATCACTAAGTAAAATTCACATTAATGAATCCTAACATTAAGGAATACGTTAGTGATTTGTATTTTGTCTCTGAGGAAAATGCTAAACTAAAGTGAATTAGTTTCACTTAATTTACATATATTAACGAGAACTTGCAAATGTGGAAAGAGCAATGTTTTATCTCCTTGTAACACTTATCATGATTGTTATAAGTCAACTTTTTATTTCATGCAGAAACATTACATGCATATATTATATTTATAGTGAGATATTAATTTCTGAATGCAAATCTTGATTTTATTTTATTTTGTTTTTATAGAAATGTAAAGTATATCGAGTTGAAAGTAATTTCTGCTCAATACATACTAGATAAACTTGAAAAATTAATCTTCACTGTATTGATATTGACACATTTTTAACAAAGTATTAAAATTATTGTAAAGCAAATGATTGCACAACTATTAATTTTAGATTTTATGTAAATCTTTACTATTCATGTTAAGTTGAGAGAAATACTTTTTCAGGAACAATCCTGCCCAAATATAATGACACAGTATACTAATCAACCATGAGACAAAACATAAATGTTTTATACATATATTTATTTATTTTTTTATTAACGGAATAAACTAATTTCGGTGAATGGCTCGGCCATCTTGTACTATAAATATATAGCAGGTATAAATAATAATAAATCTATGTTCAATGAATTCCTCGTTAATAATTCATACTATACATTATTTTTGTAATATTATTCTATTTTTATAATTTTTGAGAACTTAGAGAATGTGCTTCCAGATTCTTCTCCTCCGCGTATGTAATGAGTTAATATGTCAGTGTTTTTATTGGTGTCTGATGTGTATAAAATATTCATATTGAATATGAATAACCCCTCAAAAATTTTAACATTAGCTAGACCTAGCATAGTTAACGATCATAGTTTTAAATTTAGTTATGGGGAAATTTTTAATAAAAGTAAGAATTTCAAAATAATAAGAAAAAAAATCTTTTTTATTATTCCTCATATTATTACTCATCGATTGTGGTCTTTTCTCAATGTTAATAATCCATATCTTCGCCACCTCGTAACGCAAAAAAACAACTTGATACCATTTTAAAAATAAATAAATAAATTAACGCTTCATTTTTGAAGCCTCTCGTAGAATTCTTGAAAAAATATATACACGTATTTTTTAAAAACAGTGTAAAAATCGTGTTGCTGATTTTTTCGGACTAGATGTTATTACTTCAGTGACTATATCAGACAAATCTCATTTTATACTCATTACCGTTTTAATAATTTTAAAAATCATTAAATATGGTAGTTTTTTTAATATTCCTTTCTTAAATTATTATTTTATAGTTTATGATATATCTTTTAAAATAATTTGTACTCTTATTATATTTAAACTCATTATAATTGTTATCAAAAATACTAATATTTCTTTCTTTTTTTCAGGTGAGTATAGTCCAGAAAAGATTTGTTTGATTTATATTTTTGATAAGGTAAGACGATATTGTGAAATTTTAATTTTATTTTATCACTATTGCGCATACCCAGGAGGGACTGAAGGACCCGTAAAAAGCTGACTAAAAAATTCTAAATAGAATAATACCACGTACCTGTACATGCTTTGGTAGGGGGTAGGCTCACCACGGGCGCCACTTTTAGGGGGCGTAAAAATATCACAATAAATAATAATACTATCTTGTACAAATTTAAACAATAGTAACAGTATCATTCTAGTTCTAATTGTAAGTAGATTTGTGTTTTATCTTCAATTCACTAATAATTTAATCTTGTTCATCGTCAAGCTATTAACATAAATGTTCTATAACTGTTATATCAATGTAAGTAGCAAACATTTTTGTTATAAATATGACTATTATATTGTAAAACATATATAAATGCATTTCTTATTTGTTATAAATATGTGTGTAGTTTATAAGTAGTAATATAATATTTTCATAATAAACTTTAATCCTCATTATAATATTATAGACAAACCTAAAACAAATAAAATATTGAGTGGGTGACAATTATTTTGCCCCAGGCCAGGGCTCAGTTTATGGTGGCCTTGCTAGTACGGAAATTTGAGGGGAGGAATCCCCCCAAAAAGGTTCAAACTACGAAGCTAATTTTAATCTAGTAATTTATCAGTCATTAATCCTTTAGAAAGGTTCTTCTTCAACGTTAGTGAAAATATGTTAATTTGGTTAAATCTTAAAGGCTTATTTTTTATAATCTCTAAAAAGTTTGATAAAATTTCAGTTGAAATTGTAGTGGAAATATTTTTAATACTTTTTTTAGATTTATAATTTTAAATTTTTATTTCATATAATATATGTACAAAAAATTTTGCTTTTTCTTAATTTTAAATTAAATATTATGGTGGTTAAATAACAGTTTATTGTAAAACGTGACTCGTATGTATTTTATGGATTTGGCAAAAGGGATAGGAGTGTCATTTAAAACTATGTTCGAGGGAAGTATAGGTAGCCGTATTGTGAAACTGGTGGGTTCTTTTTTTTTCATTGTTTAAATGTAGCTCCCATTTTTTAGATATTTTTAAAGTTTATGGTTCCTCCGAATGATCGTGTCAAATCAGTAAGATGAGGATATTATATTATTCAGAAAATCGTCTATTTAATAATGACGTTCTAAAGCCATTTTTCCGTCTTCAGGTTTAGCTAGGACCTTCTAGGCCGTGATTGCAGCGACGCCGGTTCAAATCCGGCCTAGGGGGTCGACTTTTATTTCTGTAGCGGTCCCACGAAATGAAAAATTGATCCTACCACCATGGTTAGAATAGGGTGGTAACCTGTAGATAAACCCCTCCTACCCCCGGATGTCAGAAATGACCAGTAAGGAGGTAAAAAAAAAAGTAGCACCGTCCTTTTATTTTTATTTCAATGTTGGCAATGAATAGAAGAATCTCATTACTTTTTAAATTAACAAATATGTTTTAATGGAAGTTTTAAAAAAATATGTTGGTAAAATTCGTATCGCAATTGATATTGTACTCCATTTGGTAAGAAGAGAAATATTATTAAAAATAAAAAAATCAATAGGAAAAACAATACTACAGTGCTAATTACACCGGAAGATGGGACGATGACTCCAAAATGTTGTTATTAAATAGATAAAGTTCTGAATAAAGAATGATTTAATAAAGAAGTTACTTTCTCTACATTCTACTAGATGACCAAAAAAATTTCCAGTTAAAGTATTAATGGGCAAAGCTGATTTTTTATTTTGATTTTAGATATTGCAAAAGTTTGAATAATATCAAACATCTATCCATAAATAGCAGTATTATATGTATAAAAAAAATGTTGATAGTATTAGTGTTATATTTTAGAAAAATCAAGCGCAGAATTTGTCCAAAACGTTGTCTGATACCTGATGTAAGCGTATGAAGTTTGAAGGAATTAATGTTTCTTCCTGAAATTACTATATTTGATCTTTGAAAAGCAATATTTTTAAAAAATAATTCTTATTTCTCTATGATGCATAATAAGCCGAAAATGTTTGTTAGTTATCTGCCCAAATATGATTCAACAAACGCAGTTGTAGAAATGACTCAATCAAAGTTCACACTTGTTCCATGACATTTTCCAATTCGTGATTAGTTTTAACATTTGGTTAACTAAAAATGACTCCAAGGAGTGTGTAATCCCAGTTCAGATCTGACAAGCGTTCACCTCTGACCTCAGCGATTTACATCAAACTCAGTTTCATGTACATCATGAGGAGTTAATAACAGATAACTTATACAACAGGTTAACTCCAACCGTATATTTTAGGTTTTTATACTGTAAACAATGGTATGAAATATGGGCATGTTGGTGAGAAACATGGTTTCAAAACAGCCACAACATTAAATATGATGCAAATTTTATAATCCACTGATGCAAATTCGTGGATTAAAAAATATACCATGACAGTTTACATTTCCAGCTTGTATAATACTATAAAGATAAATTTCCTGTATTCACAATAATTGCCTAGTCCACGAATGAATACACTGATTGTTTTAATTAATAAAAAATGTACCGGTCAAAATAAAATATAACTTTTATCAATTCGGAAGACCTGTTGAGATCGATAAATATACATTTTGATTTTTCATCATGTCATGAAAAAATTTGCAAACGTTAGATTATCAATTTTATTTATTGCTACATTATAATTTTGGAAATTTTTGCCTTTCGAAATAATTCTATTTTTTTTTTATTTATTTACCTTAATGCACCATAGATTATTAAAGACGAACTATCTACAAACGTTTTTAACATATATCCTTATAATATTATTTTATCCAATTTTGATGCTTCCAACTCTTTATAAAGTTAGCTTTATAATTTTTCTCATTATCAATTTATATATTAAATAAAATACAATAAATAGTAAACCATATTATAATTTTCAATTTATGTTTATTATAATAATAAATATGGGGCTCTGCTCACCTCATTTGATGTTCTTCATTTGAAGTTCTTTTTCAGCATAAAAAACTGATACAATTGATAATTATGAAAATTAAAATTAAACTTCTGGGAATTGAGTATCGGTATATGTTCAATAAAATAAATTTGAATTGATTTAGAGTTTTTTAAATATATTGTTTATTTTCTATTTTATTATATTTAATAGTGGTTTAGGTATATATTTTTTTCCATTAGATTAAAATAAGAAAACATTATTTTATTTAATAAGATATTTTAAAGTGTCCGCTATAGACACATTTCGGATCCTGGGATTTTTTTATTTTCGTTTTTACTTTTTTTTTTCATTTATTAACAAAAGTTACATAAGGTTCCCAGCATTTTTATATACTGCCTCAATATTAAAGTATTCGAATACAACACATGTAATTTTTTCTTAGTTTAACATGCATATGTTTGACCATGTTATATATTTATTACTTACGTTTTATGTCAAAATAATTTAATGATATGATATTAATCCTAAACTATTTGGATAAGGAAGGAAATAATTGATTCCTATGGCTTTCTTTATTTGCATATTAATACGGTAGGTAAAGATTATTTTAAAACATAGATGGACTCATGGATGTAACTATGAAGTACAACTATATTTTCTACGATCATAATTTTCCATTTTTTCAGTCTAAGGTCCTTTGAACAATATCCAACATTGGGGGAACCAGAAGCGAAGGGCCTAAACCCCAAAATAATTTAAGTCAGCATTTATCTTCTAAGGTAAAAAAATAAAAACCTCGCTTTAAGTTGTTCACAGAATGGTAACTCAATCCCTTTAAATAGACCAATCCCTCAGTCCCTTAGACAGTTATTATTTTCTAGCTCTTAGAACAGGTGCCGATACCATATGAGTAGAGTTAGATCAATACGAAAAATCTCCACTTTTTAACGATATCTAGGTAACATAAATATTTTAATTTTTGTGGGTTTTATTTTGATGATGACGAGCAATATCCCACCAAAAAAGATGCATAATCATTATTTATTATCAAATTTAATTGCTTTGAAATATGGATATTTCTAATGATGGTAAAGGACTATGTCTTAAAATAAATAGAAAAAAAAAATTATAATTGGCAGCAGAAAAGGCGAATGTCTTGGTAATATAAACACAACAAGGAATACGTCTCTGTAGATAGAGAAATTTTGATATTCGGGATCTACCATAGCTTGGGATAACGGAAGTGAAGAGGAAATAGGCGAGGTCAAAATCGGGTAATTCTTGTTACTTTTCATTTCAAAAATTATTTAGTCTTCTGTCGAGAAACTTAAAAGTTATAATCTAAAAACTATTATTCTTTTCACTTTAACGTGACTGCATTAAGTGAACAAAAACGCCTCAAGGTTTCTAAAAATAAATTATTGTGTATGCTATTTGAACTAAAGGAAGAAGAGCGGAGAATTTAGAAGGCTATACAACGCTCGTTTGCGTGTACTTCATCCGGTAGACATGATTGAAGTAGTAGCATAGTGGTGGGGGAGATTGTGTAAGGCATTGTGTTATTGTCTCTTGGGTTCGAATCCTGTTGTGGATTATTATTTTTTCCGTTAGCTGTGAGTTAACCTTATGGTTTCATCAGCCGTCCTGTGGCATATCCAGGGTGTCCTTAATTGTGGATAAAACTTGGCGTTTGAGTGTAATCACCTCCTTGCAGAGGCGTCATTCAAGAAACAGCACATTCTTACAAAGTACTGAACCCCTTACCTTTCATTGGTTGTAGCGAAACAGTTTTTTTTTTTTTTTAGATAATTAATAAAACCAAATTGAATCTAATGATTTTCCTGTTTATAATTTTATTTTACCGATAAGATATTTATGTAAAATATATTTATCTATTATATTAGTTATAAAAATTCTAAGTTTTTTTATGAGGTATTAAATTAAAATTGAATCTGTACCGCTACATCTCATGAAGGGCCAGAGGTTCAGTACTTTGTAAGAAGGTTCTGTTTCTTGAATAACGTCTATGCATAAAGGTGATTTGGTCAGAATCACGCTCGACCGCCAGATTTTTACTCAATTAAGAGTATCCACTTTATGAGGTTGGATGGACCCCAGAGGGCTCCCGAACCCACAGGGCTGACTCAACAGCTACAGGTAATAGATAAAAATTATCTACCACAGCCAGATTCGAACCCGGGTCCTTGGAGTTAATTTTATAAGGTATAATGTTTAAAATTAATTAAATTTGTACAGTTAACCTCCATTTAGTGTATACACGTACAATGAAAAGGAGAAAAACCTTTGTCGTGTATACCTACTTTCTAGGATGCTGTTAGGGGAGAGGTAAGATATGCTCTGTGAAGTGGATCGGAGCAGAGTTGATGTGGAACGGGCGGAAGAGGAACACCTGTACAACACCTGCTTCTCGTCCGTGCCCCACGCATCTTTCAAAATCCTGTAACCGATTCTCATCCAAATTCAATAGCCACCATCAAATTAGTCATTTTAATTTCAAAAACATGATATTGAAGAAGGGTTACTTGAACCCAACTTAAAAGTTTCTAGCTATCGATTTCAACTCCATTTGATCTCTGATTATAATTCAGTCGGTTACGCTAGAAAATTGCTCAGCAGATTACGTAAAGGTAGCGTTAAATCTGGAATAACTACCCTGGGCATTGCCCCTATACTTACACCAAGCCACCTACTGCTGTATACCTACTTATTATTGCAAGAAGGCTTCCTGTAAATTGTATTTATGCGAAGGAGTGCTCCTAGTTTATACCAGGTGCGTGGTCTAGTTAATGCGCTAACTAGCCTGTGATGATGAAATACGATAGCTGTAATATTATTGGGTATTGTTGCTAAATTTTATTATTTCTGGTCTACTCTTAGCATCATCGCCTAATTGACTGTTGGGGATTTTTTATTACTACTCTTATTTTTTTTTTACAAAATCCGTTGATGGAGTAACGTTTAAATTTTATTATTTTCTGTAGTATAATTTAACAACGGTCGTTACCTACAGATAAATGAGAATTTGTTTTATATTATTGGGTGATCCGGTTATGAAATATCCGATAAGATTGTAGTGAATTTTAGAATGAATAAAAGAGGACAGGTGACAGGAATATTCCTTGAACCAAAAAAAAAACTTAATTTTTAATTATAGCCAGCATAGGGCCAATACATGTCAAAGTCATACTCTAATGGTCGCTGCTAAAATATATTTATTTTTTCCTGAGTCTTTGTACTATATTTAGAGGGGAGTTGAAAACAGTATCACATTATTTTTTTTTAATATTTGGGAGTGGGTATCTTATTGGTAAGGCAGTGTACTACTGACTCCAAGGACTCGGATTCACATCCACCTGTGCCAGATAATTATTTTCTCTTTCATTGTAGCCGTAAGCGTAGCCCTGTGAGTTCGAGAACCCTTCAAGGTCCATCTAGCCTCATAAAGTGGGTACTCTTTATTAGGTAAAAATGGCGGGCGAGCATGATTCTGACCAAATCACCACCTTGCACAACAGTTCATCTAGTAACAGTACTTCCTTACAAAGTACTGCACCCTTCACCCTTCATGGGTTGTAGCGGTACAGATTTAATTTTTTTTTTAATGTTCAGTTTTTTGGCAAGTGTCATGTGTTTTAGTATATACTTTGTACTTCCTTGGTTTTTAAAGATGTTTAGTGCAACCAAAATTCACGTCTAAGAGCACAAAATGTACAATATATCCTATCCAATCTATATGCCTCCGATTAATTATAAATTAACAAATGTATGCGCTATCTTACTAGGTCACACATTCTTCAATGTAGAAATTACTGGGGATTTTTTGTTTCATAAATTACACTATGTGCTTGTAGTTTTATAGCAATTAATTAAAGAAAGTATTTGTTCTAAAAAATTGTTTTTTTTTTATTTGTAGGAATTGACTATGCAAATAAAGTTTTGAAACATCGACTAAATAAAGTTGTATTATTGACTGAGCCTCAAGACCCACAAAAAAATATATATACCAACAAAAGCTATTAAAATATATATATTCATCTTGAAAATCTTATTTTATTACAACTCTTGGATCGAAAAATGGAATGCGATATCTCAATCTAGAAAAAAAAGTTTTATTGTGGGAAAAAAAAAGCGAGTTAAAGAGAAAACACTTGATATTTTTCACAAGACGGTAATGGATTGAAAAGAATCTTTCTCATGACCTCTTCTTGCCCCATGCGGTTTCAACAATCATTTACCAACATGCTCCCATCCCTTACCAGATTATATTAACTAAGGCCTAAGTTGTATTTTAATGTCACATATCGAAATATTGCAGTGAGTTTATACTGTTTCCAATCTCTCAAATGTGTTTCTAATTTTATTGATTCATTAATTAATTCTTAACGAACGCCATGGGAAAAATTGATTGATGACTTTCAGGACACAGCGTGATTCGTCGTATTTCGAGCGAGATAAAAGGAGGTGTTGTCCTAAGTACAGTCTTTAACAACCGTTTATCAAAGGAGAAGAAGAACCGGAGGAAATCGGAAGAACAAAGAGACGGCGATGAGCTGGATTCGCTTGGTGGGTCATGGGGTGCCGACGTGGTTCATAGCTCCTCTAAAACCTCTTCGTTTGAACCATAAAATTATATAGAATATTATATGATTAGGATATTATAAGGAGGTTCAAAAAAATATGTTAAGTATCTCAAATTCTAGCTTAATGCGTAATATTTTCCTTCATTGTGAATTTTTTTCAGTGAATCATCGTGGCTCGTATGAATAATTAAGTGGAAACAGTGCATCCCGAAAGCAACAATCGATGAGTAAAAGTATACTAAAAGTGGAATTGAAATCAATCGAGAAATTGATCGTGTGAGTAACAGTGTTGTCTAATGTGTACTGGTAATCCCTATATAACTTATCGTATTACCATAAATAGAAAAAAACATGGATTAATTTTCAAAACTATAAAAATCTTAATATTTATATTTTTTGAGTTTTTTTTTCGGGTAGTTTTTCTCTCTCTCTCCCTCTTTCTATATATATATGGGGAAGCAATCCATCAGGACTCGTATACACAACAATAAATGCCAGTATAGTTGGCAAGAGACCACGTGGGAAGCCAAAAACAAGATGTATAGACATAATCAATAAAGATGCAAGAGAGCTGCCTGCAGCAAACTGGAAAGCTATGGCCCAAGAGAGGCAGGCGTGGAGAAGGCTAGTTAGAGCGGGCACAAAAGTTTTTGTATATACATATAAAAATTTCTTCCGTAAATTATCGTACTTCTAAACGCTTTCCACAGTTCTGAAGATTGTTCAAGTAATGTGAACTAGGAACCCTTACTTGCAGGGCAGTAAATTTAGTCACATTTACCCTCAACAAAGGTTGTAAAGATTGTCAGGTATACATAATCTAGAATAACAAGAAATTTGGACCTCAATTAGTTAAGGTTCAAATTTCTTGCATGGGTGAAATAAACTTAAAAAGGAAGTTTTTTTCGGATTTTTCCACACATTGCTACAATGCTTTAAAAATGTTAAAGATGGCTTTATTGGAGAAATGGCTTTAGGGCCAACAAATATTTTATTTAAAAAATTTCTGACTATTCCAAAAAGGTTGAAAGCAGTTATTAAAGCAATAAAATACTTCTTATCAAATACAATTATCATAAACCCATCAAAGTCCAAATTTGTTTTTATTTCTCTAAAGAAATATTATTACTTTAATTAAATGTATTGTTTATTTTGAATTTATTAGCCTTTTTGTGCGTCACGTTTCTGCAATGTTGCGGTTTTTTCGCTAGGGAGTGAATATTTCTCATTTTAATTCAATGTTGTATTTACTGGCGTAACCCCTGCAATATGACAAAAAATCCATTACATAGAAATGACAGGTACTTTCATTATTATGTCCTTAGCTGAAAAATAAATCATATTTCAAAATTTAAAGTACATTTGGTAGATCGACGTTTCGGATTAGCTGTATGTAATTCACCTAGTACACAGGCACTGCTCCTGTTTTCAGAAAATTAAGGTTACACCACTGGTTCTACTGAGTATTATCTGAGACCTTCAAATTAACATCTCAGTCGAATATTAAAGGAATAATACTTTTATTCATGTAAGTAATTAGTAATATAACGTTTTGAATATTGAAAACAAATATAACAATAACCAATCCTGATTCCAATCAATCATCCTTATCTGATAATCTTGAGGCAAATACAAGACTGTTTGCGTAATCGATCATTAGAAATATTTATCTGATGGAATTATAAATCATTAATCTACAAACACATATTATTCTAATTACAATCCGTTTATTAATACTTCTATCTTAACATCTTAATTTGACTTCTTTTTTGTATTGCATCTTTCAATAAAATAATTTCTTGTCCCAGTCACTATAATTAATGAGATCATATCAACGATTCGCTGCGATTATTGCGTTTCTTAGAAGTTAAATCTTTATTTAATACAGTCATGAAAGTTTTGCGATTTGCATTTATAAATATATTCTATTTTTATTGATTATACACGATCGTTAAATGTATCATTAAGTATTACTTAATAATACTGCTTTCAATTCGCTTTAGAAAAAGTTACATAAATATGATCTGATTTTTAACGGTTTTAGAACTAAATAGCTCCATAATGGGAGACTCAGAACCAGAGAAAATCTTTTTGTTATTCTGAAATGCAATTTAAAGTTGCTACTTGTAAAGAATCCTAACTTGATGAGCGCTTCTGGTGATCGTCTTGAGAACTAAAGCCTCATCAATTTTTCGTCAACTTTCTTTGTTTTGTGTTTATTTTCCAATTAAAATGTTTTGTGTTTTTTTTTTTCAATTTATTTCCTCTTTAAATATAAATAATAAGGAGTCCTATTATTTATATTTGTATATTGTATAAATTTACATTAATAAATTATAAATATATTTATATTTGTGGTTTACACATATTATTGGCGCGTTTTCATCAAAAAAGATGTTAATTTGAGAATTCGTTTTTCAGAAGATCCTGTGATATTAAAATGTTATTTTCCAATATCCGGACAGAAATTCGCTTAAATCAGAATAACATAAACCTTATTAACAAACAAAAGACAAGCCTTATAATAAAAATAGACTTTTTTAGACCTTACGCCCACCAGAAGCACAGATTGTCGTCAGGATCTCGTACCTTAAGGTTTAAACTAAATTTTGATAATTTTTTAAGTTTTTATTCATATGGGTTTAAAATTGATGTCTACTATATTTCTTTATGATGCGTTGGGGGTGCAGTCTGTGAAGAACGCAATTAAGTAAAAACTTATAAGTAATAATAATTTTTTAAAATAATCAAAACTGATTATTAAAAAAAATTACCTTCGTTGATAAATTAAATGGAAAATACTATCAAAACTGATTATTATGAAAAAAATGGTATAGTACTGTTTGCTAGTATGATAAGTTAAAATTAGGTTTAAAGATAAATTATGATCTTTTATAAGACTTTGTTTTAGTGCGTCTTTTGTCGTTTGCGATTTACCTACATGACGTTTTCATGCTTTTTGAATTAATATTTCTGTATAAGTTGATTTGTAGACAGAGTTCAAATGTTACTTGAACGCAAGGGGTTATTACTTGAAGAATTAACTACTATGTCTTACAGAATTAATAGATTTTTAGTAGCTCTGGTAATTTCAGAGTTATCAGAATAAGTATTTATTTATAGGCTTTATAGGTATTTAGGCATTAGAAAAAAGAAGATAAATGGTAATTAATGGGTAATGGCTTTTAATTGACTGAATAAATCACTTTTATGTTTTTCAATGAAATAATTCAATGTTTCAAAAACATATAGATTGGCATATAACTTTAGCTTAGTGCTTAAATTGTGATGAATATATTTTAATAACCGAAAAAAAAAATAAATACAACTCAAGATTTTGTCTGCAGAAATTAAACTTTCAGTAGTCGGTGTTGTCACCCATTCCTAGAAGGAATGCCTCTAGCTTTCGTGTGGGAAGCATTACATCTAAATCAAGAAATAATAGAGAAGATTATTGGGGGTGTGGTCAGCGAAAATAGAAATTGAGTAAAAACCAATTTTATTAGGCCAGAATTTCAGGCCTTGATTAGGGCTAAGAACAAAAGCAAGATAACAACCATAATGAATAAAATAAAATACGAAATAAAAGATAATATAGATTTTAGGATTTAGGATTAAATAGATTAAGGATTTTAATTCATATGTTAGGATTCTGACTCCAGATTTGAAGGTTGTCAAATCTCTTCGAGGTCACCACTTTTAGGATTCTGAGTAAAAGTTCATTCAATGTACAAATGTATACATTTCTTTTATTATATAGCTAAAATAAATAAATATAAAAAACTGCTGAGAATTAATCATATACAAAAATAAAAAATAAATCAAAAACTACTTGGTACATTTACTGCAAACAGGTGTGCGCACTGCATGGCCCAACTATTAATTACTATAGCATTCATTAACTAACAATGCAACAATTAAAGCAAATATAACGTGGCTCTTTTCTACTAACTGGCCAACTTTTTGCATCCTGACGTTCGGTAACGAGTGTTAACACAAAGAGGTAGCGCCGGTGAACGAAATTAAAGTTTTGTTTAATTTTTAACATGACCATTACACATGTTACAGATATAATTTAGAACTGTCATTTGCTTATGTATATTCTTATTAAAGTTGATATGTATTTTCTCTTATTTATTATTATTTTTATATTGTTTTTGTTCTTAATCCTTAAAAAGGCTTGAAATTCTGACCGAAACTAAAGTAGGTTTTTACTCAATTTCTGTTTTTCACTGACTACACCCCCAGCAATCTTCTCTATTATTTCTTTATTTAGATGTAATGCTTCCCACACGAAAGCTAAGTCGCCATTATTCTCAAAATTGTCCAAGATGCCAAAAAAACTTTGGAAACAATTAACACGGCAATATCTTTACCTAAGTAATCAGTTAGCCCTTCTAACATGACAATTCTGAGAACATTTTTTTTTTTTTTTTTACATAAATAGTTATTATGACATTACTCACATTTATTTGCTGTCAAAGGGGATGACGGAATAAAGCGATTTTTGAATGCTGGCACTTTAAGCCTGTTCCAATTACGTCCCACGCAAACACATACATTGTTGTTAGCGTTTATCTGGAGTAGAATGCAACTCAGGCGATGATTCAGCGATCCCAAGCGCTCATTAAAGATGTCATTGAAATCACTCGAGATTATACTGTCAGAGCTTCTTGTATGCTAATGTTAATTTAATCATTTTTAACATTTGAAACATAGTAGAATTATACTTTTTTAAATTCAAAGATTGCAGTAGACTATTAACAAATTATATTTTGTTTATATTAAAGGACTACAAGTGAATATTAACAATAGTTAGTTGAAGTATAATGGAAATGGAAATGTACTTTACCAACTTACTCAATTTTATTTTTGAAATAACAGCAAGAACAACTTATTCTTATTTTAAAATATTGGCCAGAAGAGGAAGAAATCTCGTTCGTAATGGTTCTGATGTTTGATAGAGATGGCACTACTAATTAATCAAATAACAGTATTTTTTTTTTTTAATTTTGACTGAACTAGGTGGGAATCAAACCCTGATCCCACTCAGGCCACCAAACTTCTTAGTGTTCATTAACTTTACTGCTAGAAATACATATTGATAACCACTCCATGTAATTGTCTTTCAGACATTACAGAAGCTGGTATTTAGAACGAATTATTTAGTACGAAGTATTTAGAAGCACTGGATTAAGGAATAGATTCCTACACTCAAACTATGTATGGAATGGAAGCAAATTAGTAAAAGTTTCAGCTTGGAATTTTAAGCTTTAATTCTTGAGGAGCTACTCCTATCTGCTTACAAGCTGGAACAAATAATGGACAAAAGCGAATTATGCGAACAATTTCATTGAAGACAATGGATAGAAAGATTACGCGCCCGATCGTAATGATTTTCAATTAACTGTTTTGCTGATTGAATTTACAGTCTTCATGGGAGCCGGTATTTTAAAAATATAATGATTGTGAAATATGGTAGATATTAAAAATATAAGAGAGATTATACATATGTTTTTAGGCTCAATTCGAATAATGGCACATTTTGTTCTAATATAATATTCTATTTAGGTAATTATCTTTTAAATACATAAAGAATGCTTGACATATAGAATATGTTGCTCGTTCACGGATAAATGGATCAAAATAAATACTTTTTTTTTATTATTCAAGAATAAGACATTTATTAATACCTTCATTTTTTTTGTATCTTTTAATTAACAATAATACCTATATTTAATGATATGTAAGATATTAAATATAATCATTTAAATGATGTGCAATGTGTTTAATTATTATTATTATTTATAATACTTCAGGACAGTTATCTAGAGATAAGGTGTTTCCCTTGATAGCCTCATCCTGCAGGGATGTCCATTACAATACTAATAATTAAATTTCTTCTGGGAGGCCTCTGCCATTTCCATAATTGTTCTGTAATTTATGTATAAAATTTCAGAATCTTTTCATTCCTTATTTTTATATTATTGTTTTACTTTTAATTCCGATTTTTAGAAAGTTTGAATTATTTCAGGGCGACCGAAGTTTTTCTAACCGGGTTTCCTCGCGAACCGATCATCATTGATCTACAAGACGCTAATCAGGTGAAAGCGAAGGATTCAGCTCGAACGGAGAGCGTCGAATCAAACAGAAAATGGCGACGGTGGTATCAATTAAAAGTTAATCACATTCATCTACGTCTTATTATTGGAGAAATTTGAAACACGCTTGGGGCAGTGGTATTAGCTCGGACATTTAAAGCTTTGTTGATTTGTTGTCCTTGAATCGTTTCATAAAATAAGCATACAGAGCATTTTTTTATTGAGATTTATAACGGTATTAAATAAAATTACATCTTTTAAATGTGATGTGAGTTATATTCACAATGACACGATACAGTCTTTTGGAAATGCAGTCTCTTCTACCCATCGGTAGAACTCCGATAACGTTTCTAAAGATTATGAGATTAGAAGATATCGAGGTCATCTTCTTTTCAGGCTAGTACTGATCATAATTAATGAGCATTGAGTATTTTAAGAATAATTTTTAATCGTAAGAGCGAGAGGAATTCGATGCTTAGTGGAGCTCAACTCCTTAAGCCCAAATAGGTATTATTATAGTCTTGTCAAAGAGCCTTTTGTAATTTATTGGAAGTTTCGACCGTTTGTCTAGTAAGTGTTGCAATATTCGGAACCAACAAGTAGTTTCTTACCTTTTCAGTCTTGTATGAGAAGTCCAAGTCATTCCTTTATCCAGATGTAGTCCAAGGTAACGCATCAATTAGACAGAGATAAGTGGAATGCTATTAAAGATTACTGTAGGATCGGAAGTCTTTACGACGAAGGGTAAAGGTGATTTATTGAAATTTATTTTAATCCTCCAATTTTGACACCATTCTTCAAGGATCGTGATATGGGATTGGAGATTTTGGGATACAGTTCATGAGTCATTATTCACTGATAGCACACATGTGTCATCGGCATTCGTTGGGCATGTCAGCTGTATAACTGTATAAACTGTTTAAAGGATGGAACAACAATACTACCCTAAGGTACCGCAGCAGACTGAAAATAGGGATAAATTAACACTTTTGTGATTTAATTTTAATAATCTATCATTAGATAGTAACGGATAATGGGAAAGTGTGTAGGAGTTAGGAATTTTCGGGTTTTGTATAGCAGAACCGGATAACAGACTTCATCAAAAGAGCAGATACTAAAAACAAGTAAATAACAATTTCTATAATATTATGTTATTATATTATTTATACCAATTTTCACAAATATGGGTTTTGAGTTTTTGTTG
>NW_027112997.1:0-13247 GCF_000696795.3 Halyomorpha halys | reverse complement strand
TTAATTTTTCATTCGGAGCTCTATATCTTAAAAAGTAGGAATAACACAAGAAAATCTAAGAGAACGTCATTTAAAGATGAGCAAATTTTCTAAAATATGAGACCTAAAATAGTTATTTACGTTAAATAGCTCTCGAGATATGCCTTTTTAAAAAGCAACATTTCATAAAAATTTTGTATGGGACGTACTGTAAGATCAGTAGTTAGTGCATTTATTTTGAAAAATCTACATTGCAAAAACCATTTAACATACAGATGTCTATTAGCAATCAAATTACAGCTAGTTTAATGAGCTATAAAGTAGTTTATTATGTTTATCTTTGTAGGAGTAATAGTTTTCATGAAATATACTAATAAAAATTGATTTATAGTTGTTCGGACAAATTTTTATTTGCCAAATTTATATTAATATGTGAATATCATAAAAACTACTACTCCTACGCAGATAAGTGTCATAAACTACTTTATAGTAAGTTAAATTTCCTTTATTTGGAGCGTTGGCAGACATATGTGCGTCTTATGGATCTAGAGATATATTTTTTCAAAAATCCAACATTTTATAAGAACAACTAGAAATTAACATTTTGTGAGTTTATTTTGTCGAATATCATAAAAACTACTAGTACTACAAAGATAAACATTATTAACTATTTTATAGTAAATTTGACTAGCTTTAATTTGAGCGCTGACAGACATCAGTACGTCCAATTGGTTTCTGAAATGAAATTTTTCATTAATCAAATTTATTGTCCGAACAACTATAAATCAATTTATTTTAGCAAATATCACGAAAACTACTGTTCCAGCGAAGGTAAAGGTAATAAACTTCTTTATAGTCCATTAAACTAGCTTTAATTTGAGTGCTTATAGACATCTGTTCGTCACATAGTTCCTGAAATATAGATTTCTCAAAATAAATTAACTAACTACTAATCTTGCAGTAGATTTTTAAGAAATTTTGGTTTTCAAAAAGCTCTATCTCGAGAACTATTGGACGTAAATAGCTCTTTTAGGGCTAATATTTCAGCAAATTTACTCTTCTTTAAATAATGTACTCTTAGGTTTTTTAGTGTTGTTGGTAGTTTTTAAGATATTGAGCTCCGAATGAAAAATTAGTCTTTTTTTAAGGTTTTGAAACAGCCGCCATTTTTTATTCCCTCTACCTATTCCGAACTAGGTTGTCCATATACACTCTCACACAATAGATAGACTATTTTGTTTTATCATCCCCCTCCTGTTAATTTCTGACGTAATCTCCAGGGTACCACCCTATTCAAACCATGGTGGGAGGTGTCAATTTTTAATTTCGTGGGACCGGTACATAAATAAAAGTCAACCTTCTCTTCTCTTCTCGTATTCTCACTTTTCATTTTACTGTTTATTGTTTAAATTGCCAAACAAAGGAATTTTTAATATATATATTATGGAATTGAGCTCTGGGGCTCCACCAAACCATCAAATTCCTCCCGTATCCAATCCTTACAATCCAAAATCCTACGTAAAATCCTTGATGCTCCTTATTACGTTACAAATAAACTCATTCACAAAGACCTTAACATCCCATTCGTTGCAGAATTGGCCCAAAACAGATATACGTCTTTTCATTCCAAACTCCTTAACCATCCTAACCCATTAATTCTTAATCTTTCATCCTTAACAATCCCTGATAATCCTCCGAGGCGTCTGAAAAGATGACCACGGGACCTTCTAATTTCAATTAATGTTTGAAGTACCACTGATGGGTGGTTCCTTCCCAAGATTTTCAAGTGTAAATGAAACATACAACATATTTACTTATTGTATTATTTTGTACAGTTGTAAATTACATTAAATAAATAAAAAATATATATATATATTTTTTTATTATTATTACAGGTGATTTATAGTAATGGTAATGTTACCCAACAAATCATATTGTGGACGTTTCTATTCAATTAGTTGATTTTTATTTTTTTTAAACAAAATTTATACATTATTCATCCATGAATAATTATTATTATTTGTGCTAGGTCTCATCTCGATTTTATTAATTAGCGAGTCCTGTTAGCTTGGAAGGATATCAAAATGCCAACACAGGTGGCGTTTCCTGCCAGGAAGTAGTTAGGGGGCCGTTCTTCCTTCATCAAACTTCTTTGTCTTCTTCAGGTTTCAACTTTTTATAGGAAATATTAGAGTTTGTGATTTATAGATCCAAATAATAGTTAAAATTGGTAATCTTATGAATTAGTACTAACATCACAGTAATTATTTAGTACATAAATAAATATTTTATAAACAGTTAAAAATAAAAATTAAAATAAGTATTTTTTATTTACAATATGTTTATGGGTATATTTCTCCTACAGTTGTTTGATATTGGTTCGAATGATATTTTTTTTGTAATGTGTGTTTCTGGGTGTGTGTGTGGTTGTGTGGTAATTGTCAATTTAGTTCATTGAACTTCTGGAAAGCGGTTAACCGAGGACTTTTTTTTTCTCTGGATGTCTCTTCTGTTCCATGTCGCACGTGCGACATGATTGCTACATACCTTCACGAATCCTATGATCTAATTGTGGCTTCTCAGACTTCTGGGGCTCAGGAGATTCGGCTTTCTTCGATGTTGCAACGGCGCCGACTAGAGTTTCGAAGTCTGCCATGTCTAGAATAATAGTATATAATTTAGCTTGATATTGATTCAATCAAGGATTCAACGGATTTTTCTCGTAAACTAATAATATTCTTTAAAAAAAAAAATCCATTAAGAACAAAATAGCGTCAAGTGATGCCAAAATGTTCCTTTAAAAAAAAAATTATTTTCAAAAATCAGGATTAGTGATATTAATGATTAAAATATATTTATCTTATTAAAATTTTGTACGGAAACGACACAAAATATTTTAGCATATTACATTAGTATTCTTCAAAAAAAGTGTATATTGTTTTTCATTGTAATCCTACATTTGAAGTCAAGTGGTGTAAAAGAAAGGCATTTTGATTTTTTTTTAAATTTTTACAAATCACAATTACTGATATTATTGATCGAAATATATTTAACTCATGTACAATTTCTCCGGGAGCATATTATATTTTCTTTAAAAAGTGTATATTGTGTCTATTTAGTATCCTACCTAAAGACAATTATGATTAAAAATGATACATCGTATTAATCAAGTACTTAATCAAATTCTTTTAAGACTGTTGCGAACCCATTAACAGAATTATTTAATTAATTTTTGAAAAACAATAAACTAAAAAAACATTACAATAGAGAAATACTTTATTTATTCATCTATGCTGCCTAAATACATTAGGTTGCTATCTCACACAGCATACTTATCAATCCGTAATCGGACATATTTACATTACACATACATGGTATAATCATAAAAAAAAGATATACAATAATAGGATATAATAAACAATTTTTTTTCACCCCTACAGTTTCCTTTTACAATCCATTTCGGTCTGTATAACCAATACAATACTATGAAACATTATATCTCACTAAGACATTGAAAAATAAACATAAATTAAGAAATGTTTTTTGATTCTGCCAATCTTTGTCCATGGATATATTACCAAAATTAATTAATGGTTTCCTATTGCTGTTAAAATCATTGATGTGGACTGTATATTAAAAAGATAAAATACATTAAGGATTATAAATCACAGTGAAGCTTCTGATTCTTTATTCTACAGTAAAAAACAAATGAATATAAGGCTTATGGCAAACATGTTACAATTTTACTTAGTAGTGGTCAGTAAAATTTTGACTACTGGTAAGATGAAATTGATGTTGATAAATAATATAATTTTGATTTGGAAGAAGAACTGGTGGGTAGAACGAACAGATACGTATGATTATAGAGGTTTACTGTGAAATGGGATCTTAACTTGTTTTTCTCCTCTTCTTCTCACTCCTTCGCTTAGTGTTTATTTTACTCACTCATACTGTATTTTCTTTTAAAATACTATACAAAAATGATCTTATTCTGAGCTCATATCTTTTGTTTTTTCACTTTCAGCGACTTCTGTTGAGTTCTAGGTTAGCTGGCTTTCGTTTGCAGGCTTGCCCATAGATGGTTCAGCTTCTTGCTCATGGTGTAATGATTACTAAATAATAATGTTGAATTTAGTTCCTTCCCTCAACAAAACACCTTGAATAATTAACTTATAAATCACTTGACTTTTAACTTTTATTAACTTCATCATAATTAATCACAAATACCAGTTGTTGAAAAACCCTGGTAGTTTTTCCATTCAATGGTGGATCAAATCCTTTAATTACATCTTCAATACTCGTATTTACAAGTCTAAAATTTTAAATTTACATTTGAACCCATATTTCAAATTTGAGAAGACTTAAATTTACTACAGCAGCTGCCTTAAATTTATTCCACTTAACCAGTGTTTACTTACTCCTTGATAGTAAATGCAACGCTGGTTCAATCTTGCATTAATTTTTTTTTCATAGTAAGGAAAATAAAATATTGTCTCCTTAATTATCTATTTAAATTCCACCTTTATTGGAAACCTTCCACCTAGTCCCAAAATTTGTTTTTTTCAAATTGGGACTCAGTTTAAAAAAAAATGAACAACATGTCACCAAATAAAATTTAATTAGGTGATAAGTTCAATTAAAATCTGACATTTTATAAAATTCACCTATTAGTAATTTATACATAGTGATAAAAGACAGATTAATACATATAAATTTTCCAAAACTGTTTTAGATGTGGAGATTGGTGACAGTAAACCTTTTCATCTCTTAAATCAGTTAAAATTTATCACTCAAAATAAAATAGTAGACGAATCTATAAAGACTTTGTGGTTACAGCGCCTTCCCAAAAACTCTCAAGCCCTTCTTTCAACCTTACTCTGTTAGTACAAATACCAGACAAAATCTGGTAACTTTATCCAACATCTTCCTTTCACATTGCTCCAGCCACGGTACCAAATCCGATCCGGAATGTATATATATCTTTTAGGTTCTTGAGGATCAGACAATAATAAATAACTGTATTCAGGCGACCTTTCGAGACTTTATTGTTCTCATAGTCATACCTTCTTTTCGTCTTCTTCTTTAGCTTCCCTCTTTAGTGCCTTTCAGGGTAGAGGAGCATTCGGCTGGAATTCTATTCTTCCCTATTTCTAGCAAGGTTCCTCGCCTGTTGGAGGTCCTTCCCCCTCGCCCTACAGAGTCGCTCAAGTCGAGATAGGACATCTTAGGGCGGCGCCTAGGTCTTTTGCCATCTGGGACATATTCCATGGTCTTTAGAGGATCTCTGTAGTCGTCCACTCTGATAACATGGCCGAACCTCTTTAGCTGACGAGTTTCCAGGATCTCTTTCAGTGGGGCTATCTGCAGTTCCTGATGAACCCTTTCATTGTGAACTCGGTCCCTCCTTGTTTTTCTAATCGTCATACCAATTGTTTTTAAATGAGTTTTCTACTTAATTAATAACTGCAATGACCACTAGAACTATCTCGCTGAGTTTTAGAGCGATACATGAGTATGAAGATTAAGATTGATGTACTAAAAAATTGGATTATTTTAGGGTCTCCTAGATAATGGGCTGAGGATCGAAACTTTGAAGTGGTATAAAAAAAACCAAGAGGAAAGGATTAATAGAAAATTATGTTTTTATTTTGAGTTCCCAATTTCAAACAAAATATTAATATATAATATGTTATTAATTTTTTATCTTAATAATTATTTACATTATCAAATTTTAAAATTGATCTTTGGTTTAATTTTTCCAAATCCTAAGATGAGCTTACCAAAATCTACCTATCCACTAAATAAAAGAATTAGGTATTGAAATATTTCCTTTCATTGAAGGCCACATCTACACACCACAATAATATTTCTTGTATCCAGTTTAGGAATAAAATAATGATAATAATAATTGAATTAAACACACTTTATTTAAGGATCTGAACACTTGTAAAAACCTAAGCATTTAATACATCCTTTCTATTTTCTCTCGAGACGAAACGCAATCTTTCAGAAGAGACTCACAACAACTCAGACCTTGACATGCATTCTGGGATTACGTCTTTAGCCAGTCGAAATTCTCATTCGGCATCAGCTTTAAGGTTTTTCTATTTTGAAATTTTTATAGTTTTTTAGCACGCCATCTTGTGTTTTATAAGTAAGTAGATATCTTGTAAATTGATACCTTAATGGTGAAATATAATTAATTAATTTGTTTTATTAATTGTCACATATATTTTTGAATGGGCCATGATACGGGACCGGAGCATCCCATCTATAAACTTTCACTCTAAAAATACTTTTATTACTCTATCAACACTATTATACTTCAACATATGTTTTTATACAAAATTTTTATAATAATTATTTATCTGATTTTTATTCTTCCGTTCTCTCAATTAATTCTTATCAGGTTTATTACAATATAAATTACTATTATTTCACTTGATACAATATTATTTCCTAGAGCACTTCGGCACTACTTATCTGAAAATCTCAAATCTATTTTTAATGAAATAGCTCTATTTTGACATTATCTTTTAAAATGGATGTGCTCTTACTTCTATTGTTTTCTATTTAATAAACCATTTAACTTAATAGTTTCACATATATAACTAAAAAAAAAAATTATTTGTAATTAATCATTCGTCAATATTGTTATAAACTTCTTTATATTTTCTTCACATGTGTATATTTTTTCTCAAATTTAAAAACTGATTTTATATATACCTAACATTGTTTTGTTTTTTTTATTTTCTTCTATGAACTTTTGTGTTGCTTAAATAATACTCAAATTTATCGTTATTTATTATCCGAAATTTATATTTTTTAAATCTGTTAATTTTTTTTTGTATATTTTTATATTTAGGAAGTTAACTGGTTAAATTGGTAAGTTATAAAACATTACCAATTGATTCATCTATCGCTCTCATTCTGTTTTTGTTTGTTTTTTTGTGTCCTTGTTGAAAGTAACCTTCTAATTCAATAATGATAATCATAATAATATTCTTTATTCATCATGGGATTGTTGCTTTTAGAATAATATTACACGTGTCAGAATTATTCTTTAGAGCCTTGGAGTAGAATACAAAATTTTCAAAATAAAAATGAAATTATAAATCATCATGAGTATAATCATAATTATGAATTTGATACTATAAAAAATAAACAATAATTATTAACAGAATATATAAAATAAAAATAGAACAAATAAAATAAAACTGTATATCATATCATAAATCATAAGGTGACTTATTTCTAATAAAAGATTTTTTAAAAATTAAAAAGAATCAAATGCAAATAAACTAAAAATAATAAACAAGAGGTACAATTACTGTTAATAAACATATTTACAAGTTTAAACAAAAATCATAATTATCAAATAAAGAAAATAAATAAATAAATGAACCAACATAAAAGGTAATGAAAAAAAAAATAAATCCTCGAACGAAAAATAAATCTTAAGGACTTTAATTTAGGTAAAATAATTAGAAAAAAATTGAATGAATGAACCAAATTTCCCATATTAATCAACCATAGATTTGTATGCTCATACTTTACTTTCATTTTATTAGTTTCACTTATATTATAACTTATTAATTAATTAAGTTATACTTATATTATTATAAAGTCTATTTAATGTAATATTAAATATTCCCTTAATAAAATAACTTTCAAATAGTTAGATTACTTTGAAAACCATAAAAATGAACAAAAACACTTATGTGGATTATGACTAATATCCTCATATCAGAATGAAATTAACCATTTGTCATCACGCGCACAGGAGCAATCGATCATGATTTGAAAAAGGAATTCATGATAACTCATCAGTACAGAGTATAACTGCCGTTAAATATTTAATAAATTAATTTTATTCCCCATGCTTTATTTACGTTTTATTATCATAAAAACAAAACAAAAAACAAACAAACAGAAATTCCTTTATTTTACGAAGGCTTGTAAAACGAGACAATGTGAATGAGGAGTCGCCTAAGATGCAATATATAACAACTAACAATGGAACGTTAACACTCGTTAAAGAAGACAATATGAGTTTCTCTGAAAGCATTGCAATAATTTCTATCCTATGCGCTATGTTTACTTGAATATGTAACAGACAATCTTGTTTTCAAAGTGCTAACTGTTAATTCACGATATCTTTAAATAAAATCCGAAAAGGTTAGTTGCAAGAATTAGATTTTATCCATTTGATCCTACATCACACAGCTTTTCCAACAAAAAAAAAAAAAATGTCATTTATGGTCTCTACTTCTAGATTTCTATAACTAGTCATTATATGTGCAAATAGTACACTAATAGTGAGTGTGTATTTGAAATTATTTAAATCTTGAGAAGAAAACAAGTAATTTTTACTAATGTTTTAGTATTAACAGTATAATTAAATGAGTAATATTCACCCAAAAAGTGATACTTATAAGAGGTTTATACTTTTTTTTATTATTACGTATCATAGATATCTTTAGGGTTAAAATATAATATCTGTTGTATATATGTATAAATAAATACACATGTGTAAATTATATTCATAATTTAAAGGAATATGCCCCTACTGCGTTCGGGCGCTCCTAGCGGGTTTGAGGTGAACTATCATTAGAAGGTTATAAGATATGTTTGTAAAAAAACAATACTTTACTCCACATCATAAATCGTACATCATGATTACCATGTTAAAAAGGAGGAGATTATTTTATAAATAGCATGCCTATTGTATGGTATGAATATACGTGTGTTCCAGGTTTAATACAATTTTTTCTTTCATTTATTTATTTATTTTTCATTTTATTTTAGTAAGAATGTGCTCATTCATCACTATTACCTATTGCCCACAACTGTGTAATATCTATGAATAAATAAAGTGGTTTTATTGAAAAAAAAAAATCTTCTCTAAAAAAATAAACTTGTTATATTATGAATTTTATTATGGGTCATAAGCTACAAGTTACTTAATAAAAATTTGTTATTGATTTTAGCTATGTTACATTTTACACTGCTATTTATATATATATATTTTTTAAAAAATATACATTAAATATTTAATATAGATGAATACAGTGATAGAAATAGATCAAGACACGCTTAAATGGGTGGGAATTTGTTCTCGAGAGGAATATTGAACATCAGAAATATTTAAAAACATGCCCGTGATCAACTAATAAAGCTTTCCCAAGTTGTGGCCGAAAGTGATGGTACTTTTTTGGGTATCAGCAACTAAGTATCAGATTGATACATATTGCAACTCATCAATTGGACTTGATTTTTATCCTATTAAAGCCATTGCTGCTTAGATATATAATATAATATTATATTTATAGGAATGTACTAGAAACTATTTAATGTATATATATAGTTATAGGTTCTTTTAGTTGGAACAAGAAACTTTTCCAATATCTAATATAGTTTTTTTTAGGTAAAACTAGCTATAGTAATAATTATAACACGCATAAATTGTAATCACATATAAATACCTTCATTATAGGTATGTATTTTCTTACGTTTTAGACATTTATAGCTTATGCATTAGTTGTTCGCAATGTGTAGGCTGGGTACATACCAATTCATTTCTGACCTTGATTATCAAGGTAAGCGTATCCAAACAGAATTAACACTTTTATAACGACTACATAAATATATTTAGTTTCATTCTGATGTGAAGAGTTTTTGTCACAATCCGCATCGGTGTTTTTTATTGCTTTTTGTGATTTATAATTTATCAAATAATTTTAAAGTTATTTTAATAAGAGAATATTTAATATCATAATGAATTAAATTTATAATTAAGGAAAAATTGAATCAAAACATCGGCAAACATGCCTATAGTCGTATGTTATAGGAAATTCGGTTCACTCATTCAATTCCTTGTTATACAAATTGGAGTCATCAGCCAAAAATATTTATGCAATATTCAATTTCAATAATCGGATAGACAATGGGTCTAGAACGTGTTATAAAACGGAAAAAATGTAAAATTACATGGAAATCCGGTTTTTACTTATGCATTTCTGGCAGCCCTGTTGCTTCGGAGGGGTTTGTCTTCACATACCGCGGATCATGTAATTACCAAGTGGAACTAGAACTAGTGGTTGTGGCAGGAATAATTGTAAATCATTCAACTTGTATACCATTAGTATATGTTTTGTTTTTTCTGAATCAAAAATTTGCAAATTAAACAATGATTTTATAGTTTAAAAAAAATGCGATTTAATGCATTACAAAACCCAAAACTTCCAATTTAGTGCCTTCAAAACTAGTGTCAATAGAACATCTTTTTCATAATTCTAAGGGTTCAAAAGATGGAATTGCACGAAAATCCTGCCTCTTGTCACATCTTGACTATTATTAAAACAACTATGGCTACAAATATAGTAATATAAGTTTTTTTACGATGAAAAAAAAACACAGTAAGGGAAAGTTAATTTTTTTTCGACCTATGGTGGCTAAAAATTCTATCTAATCTAAGATTTCCTGTAAAGGATTTTTGATATTGTTTTTTGTTGACAGTCGATACCCATTGAAAAATATTGTAATAAAATTTCCATAATTAAGGGATTCTATTAGTTGCTGACACCATTTGTCAACTTCTGATATTGAAACTGCTGATGCCTAGCAAGATTATTACCATTGCAAGAGAAATGACATCAATCAAAGCTAATTACTGTTTGCATCTTCTCAAACTTACGCTGATACTGCTCAACTCTTAATTTATATTCTTTTTGAACGTTTGCAAATAAAGTCCTTCCTATTGAGTTTTACAGCAAATCATTCATCAATATATGTAATATAAATACTTGAAGTGGCTTTAGTAAGTAATTTTTTGTATTAAAAAAAAAAAAAAAAAGAAAGAAAAGAAGAAGATAAGTTGGCTATAATACTGTCGTCGCATTCTCGACTATACCGTGAAATTTTGAGGAAGTAGACAGTATTACGTATCTGATAAGATTCTGTATTGATTATAATATTTGTTTATTGGCTAGTACTACAATCTGCTACAATCTTGGGCAATAAGTAAGAGTAATAAACAAATCACATTAGTACAAAAATTTTAAAATAAGTAAAAGTAATAATAAGAAGAAATAATTAATAATAAAATGTCTATGTGTTCATAAACCGAAAGATAAATAAAATGAACATAATCAAACTTTTTACGTGAAGTAATAAGCAGAAAATAAAATTAAAATAAAGGTAAAATTTTGAATTAATATAGCAATAAAATAAAAATACTAATCATATTCACACTAGTATGTAAAATGTTTACACTCTCGACCTGAGGATCCTCAAGCACACTCTATCCCCAACGCACGAAGGGTAGAGTAGGGCTCTGCGATATCCCAGTGCAGCCCTCTCACCGCGTCACTGGTAATAAGAAGCCAGTGGAGGCTGAGTAAGTGCGCAAAAGCCTTCAACAGATTCTGTATTATTTTATCAAGTACACCCTCAGATATATGATTAATTTGAAAAAAAAAAATCAGCCATCATTCTTCAATGTAATAAAACCATCATGAATTTTTTTTTATTTATTTATCTATTGATATTTACAACTGTATAAAAAATACAAGAAGCAAATTTGATCATAATGACATAATGTTAATAATATGATACAACATGTAGAGAAACTACCCAGTAGTAGAACTCTAAAAACATTTTACGATATAAGGTCACGAGGCCATCTTCTTTTCAGGCGTCTCGAAGGATTACCAGGAATGGAAGAGGAAGCAAGGTTAGAAATTAGTGAGTTTGGGTGGTTAGGGAGTTTATAATGGAAGGAATAATATCGGGTTCGGGCTAGATCGGTTACATAAGGAATTTTTAGGTCTTTATGGATGGTTTTATAAGTAACAAAATAAGGAACATTGAGGTCATGAAATTTACCGGTGATATAAATTATCGTTAAGTTTTTGGCTTAGGGAGCAATTAAAAACACTACCTTTTAATATTGGTATTTTTTAAAGATATAAGTTGTTTTTATTGTCAAATATTAACAATATGCTGCATAAAATTGCAATATTTAATAGTTATTCAACTCGTTCAAACTATGTTTTCTCCTTCATTTTGATGAAACTTTTTTAGGTGAATCCAGGCCTTACACCTGTCAATATTAAGAGGCCGAAACCATGAGTTGCATAAAAAATCGAGAAGTTGAGTTGTGAAATCACATTTTGTTTTATGTATCCAAAAATATTATACTTGCTAGCAATTTCAAAATTGCGATTCTTTTGAGAACCGTTAGTAATATTTATACTGTTCTGGAAAAATGCCAAATTTTTTTTAAATATCTCACTTTATTGTCTGAAATTCCAGACTCCTGCTTTGTTCATGTGAAGCAGAAAATCGTTGAACTATTTTGAAAAAAAAAACCAAAGAGGGTAGATTGGTTGTTAGAAAAAAATGTTTTGTTTTTCATTTAAATGGAATAATGTTTAATGATTTAATCAAATGATATATTGAGGTCATGAATAGGTTTTTGTTATTTTTTAACAAAGAGTGGATCATATGTTATTTATGTCTAACAACACTGATCTAACACATAATGATCGTATGTATTTTGAATGAGATATGGAAATAAGCTTTGAAAAAAGAAAATAATGCCACATTAAACATATATTGAAAAAAAAAATTCAATAAACTACCTTAGTCAAATTCATTTAAATATATTTTATTTTTTTACAAAGTGATATAGTTCTACGAGGCTTATTTCAGAGTGCCTTGAAGAATATTAGAAAAGGAAGCAAGTGTTTTTTCACTCACTTAAAAAAATAAATAATAAAATGAAAATGTAGGTTTTTTTTAAATAATTTATTTATTGATATTTACAAATGTATTAATATATACATACAATCAGAAAATTTGCTGTTAGTTATAAAATGGCATGATACAAACATGTGGAGAACTCTAATAACATTTCTAGACGAGAAGATCTCGAGGCCATCTTCTTTTCAGATGCCTAGCAGGATTATCAGGTAATGAAGAAGAAGCAAAGTTAGAAACTAGAAAGTGGGCTAGGGTGGTTTATCATAAAAAGATTGATAGCTGGTTCTGGCCAAATCTGCAACATATGGAACATTGAGGTCCTGATGGATGATGTAGCTTTTTAATTTAAATGTTTTTAAAAAACATTGAAAAACAAAAGTATTAATTATGTTGGTCATCATGAATATAGTTACCCTTGTTTGCCGCAATAAATCATCAAATTATCATTTTGGTTAAACCTAATTACCTACATATCTATGGATGACTAATGATAAGTTGTATAT
>NW_027112996.1:5135-5540 GCF_000696795.3 Halyomorpha halys | reverse complement strand
GGTTTTGTTTATTTATGTTGTTCTTTGCTGACCGCACCCCCCGACAAACTTCTCCAATCATTAATCTACGGTCAACTATCTACACCTCATTATTATAGATTTCGTTCATTATCTTTTTTTTTGGGGGGGGGGTTAATACTGTATATTATAAGAATGCAAAAGCGTATTAATTTTTTTTTATACTTTCACAAATATGGATGATTCCAGTCTCTTTTAAAAGTGAGAAAAATATGAGATTTGTCTAATTGACTCAAGTTTTTTAAATAAAGACAACTCATTCTCTACATTGGTAAAAAATAAAGTAAAAGAAAAAAAAATATTTAAATTTTTTAATATTTTTTTGGGGGAGTAGGAGCATTCTTAAACCAAAAGCATTCTTTTGAAATTTCTAATCCAATTACGACA
>NW_027112996.1:2270-3654 GCF_000696795.3 Halyomorpha halys | reverse complement strand
GAGGGAGTATGGCCAGGAAAAAAAAAAAACACAAAACAGAATAATTTATTTCATTATCTCTGATAATTCGTTGCGACGATGGTGTAGGTACCCATATATTATATTTTATATTTTTTCCTTTTACCGTGTCAACTATTTAATTGGCCCATTTTATAGCTCTTGTAAACACAACACAATTTCATTCGTCTGAACCGTAATCAATTCGAACATATACGACTGTATTAATTTAGTAGTTTAAAGTTCTTATAAGTGGTGGCAACAGACAATGAGACTTAAAAGGGAGGTGAAATAATACTAGTGCTGGTTGTGAAATAATACTATGAGGTAATAAGAAATTTTAGAAATTGAAATATTGAATTATAATAGGATTTGCAAATATGAATGAAATAATTCTGCATGTTCCTGTCTAGCCATTTTCAAAGTGATGGTATTACTCGGTGACGTACCTTGGTATTATGTCGTGTTGTTTCTGAGGCATTATTTCCTTTTTTGTGGAATTTCTTGAGAAATTTGTTTTTCTCATTTTTGCAGCAATTCAGCAAATTCGTAGATGGTAATATTTAGTTTTTGCAAACATAAATACATACATATATATATATAAGGAACTTACATATTGCGGGTGCAATATTAGGGGCACGTATGAAGGGCGCCTTTATTAATATTGACATTATAAGGAGGAATTAAAAGTTTAATGTTTATTGCTCTGTGGTGCGTGCATAAAGGTTTCGCTTTTAAAAAAATATATAATTTTGTTATTAATTATGAGAGATAGTTGACCGTGGATAACTTGTATGAGGAGAAGATGGTTGGGGGTGCGGTCAAAATGAAACACAAATAAGTTGATGTAACTTATTTAATTGTGCCAACGTGTTTCGGCTAGAGTTTCTAGCCTTCATCAAAGCTAAGAACAGAACAAGATAACAACCAGTAAGTATAGAAAAGAAAAAAGAAAATATAAACAAAATGACAAAAGTGAATAGTTTTACAGGATGGAATTAATAAAATGAGGTGATGAGAGCAGTGGAAAATAAAATGTATACATAGGTAATTGAAAAAGTAGATAAAATAACATTATTAAGGTAATAAAATAAAAATGAAGTTTTATAATCTTTGCATTATAAAACTTCATTTATATTCAGTATGAATATATTTGTTATTAATAATTTAAAAATTGAAATATGGAAAGAAAATTGAGAGAAAGAAAATATATTTAACCATAATAATTGATAAAGAGGAAAAATATAAGTAAAGTTTAACAAAAGAAATGAATAGATGAAAGAAAAAAATTATTTTGAAAACAAGAATAATAATATATAGTGAACATAACTAATAACGTGGGTAAGTAAAATTGAGAAAAGAAGGGGTGGTAAAATAAAGATAGAAA
>NW_027112996.1:0-564 GCF_000696795.3 Halyomorpha halys | reverse complement strand
AAATAAATAGTCGTGTGAACGAACATTGACGGATGATACTCCGTCCGGAACGAACTCCCGTGACATTTGAACGATGGAAAAGCAGGTCTTTCCTCTCAGCTAACTAGTCTGGTTTCTTTTTTTTCCCTCCATCGTTTTTATAGAAAGTGTGACTTTCTTTCGCCTACAAATGGAGCAAAAATATCTAACCGCATTTATTGTTATTTCGTTCTGGGTTAATAATTTACGATTTTCATCGACTTCATGCCGTCATGGAAGCGTGGAGCAGAGCTCTCAGGTTGAAAGAACTTGATGAGGAAACGAATTCTTTGTCATCTTTTAAACAATAATGCTTATCATCATTGTTTTGATAAGCCTAATTGTTATAGTATTCTCCTCCAGACATTATTCTCATATTTTGTTACAACAAAACACATGAAATATGAAAAAAAAAAGTTTCCTTATGATTTTAGAGATAAAAACATAAATGTATTATTGATACCTTTAGGGTTCAGTTATTTTGGATTAGAATTCACTCATATACTCAGGGAACATATTAAAAATTCCATTTATTTTTCAAAAATT
>NW_027112995.1:2825-4493 GCF_000696795.3 Halyomorpha halys | reverse complement strand
CAGAAAAGTTTTCAATCCACTTGAATAAACAACGCCGTGACACAGAAAATGTTTTACCGGAAGGTAAAACTTTTTAAAGGGTTCATAAAATATTTCTTGAAAAAAGCCTAAAAAATAATTTACTCAGTTATCAACAGTTGAGATTTATTCGGCAGCTTGGGTATAGTTAAAAAGACAATATTTATTTTTTAGTGGCCCCGAGAGATGAACCTTGACACTCCCACTCTGGGGCTGTATAGGTCCTCAATGGAGGACTTAAGCCGAAATAACAAAAAAAACAATTCCAATGCATTAATAATTTCTAGAAGTTTCACTTCTGTCGGCTAGTATCAAGACTGCCGCATTTTTTTTTTTTTTTTTTTTTTGTGTAGCCACTCATCACTATTTCCCCTGGTATCACAAGATCAGAATAGTTTGTTTTAAGTGCCTAATAAACATTTTTTTTTATTTATTTATTGATATTTACAACTGTATAAAAAATACAACAAGTAAATTTGATCATAATAATATGATACAGCATGTAGAGAAACTACCCAGTAGTAGAACTCTAAAAACAGTTTACAATATAAGGTCACGAGGCCATCTTCTTTTCAGGCGCCTCGGAGGATTGCCAGGGATGGAAGAGGAAGTAAGGGTAGAAAGTGGGTTTGGGTGGTTATGGAGTTTATTATGGAAGGAATAATATCGGGTTTGGGCTAGATCGGGTACATATGGAACATTTAGGTCTTTATGGATGGTTACTTTAATAAACGTAAAGGTCATTTATGCATGACTCGTCATTTACTCGAAATAACAACAATAGAATTACCTCCGTATTGGGTAAATTAAAAGAAATGAAAAAAGTAGTTAAACAATGATCGAATCCTACTACAGCGGCCGTAGGGAGGAAGTTGCTCCGACTCGCTTGAGAATAGGCCATAATCTTCTCACGCATTTTCACCTGGCCACCTCCAACGTGCCAATATTGTCAGTTCATTCTCACGATTAAACCTTTTTTTAAAAAATTCCCTAACTATTTACCAATATTCAACAGAATATCAATGACCCCAAATTGATGTGATGCTCTAATAGAAGAGGAAGCTAAAGTTACATTAGTGTTTACATTTTTAAAAGGGTCTCCTTTCTATCTTACACCTTTCCTTCGATTTATTTTATTTATTTTTTAATGAGTTAAATTCTTTTGTATTCATTTATTTTATTTTCGCATTTTTTTTTTTACGTCAGAATCATCTGCATTTGTGCGTGAGTAAAGGTGCGTATGTAAGAGTAGTTTTATAATTATATAGAGTACTACCAATGGGTAGTTTCTCTACACGCCTGTAACACTCCACTTTAACTTAGATCAGATTTACTAAATGTATTATAATGTACAGTTGTAAAGAGCAATAAATAAATATTTAAAAAAATATTAATAATTATAACATTACATTGGCATTGACGACTAAAATGTTTTACGCCTGTAAACAGAAACAAGATACTTTGTATTGAAAAAAAATTATATAAAATAGAAATTTAAGGAAATAAATTATGGATTTGCAAAGTATGCTTATTTAACCGTGTTAAAAAAAAGGGTAAAAAACTCTGTTAACGGTAAACAAATACATATAAATGATATTAGTGGGAATATGTAGCTAGGTCAGGCACTGTGCTACTATCCCCTTGGACCGA
>NW_027112995.1:0-1075 GCF_000696795.3 Halyomorpha halys | reverse complement strand
TATAAGCTAACTGTTACATTGTCTCAATTTACTTTAAAAAGCAAAATAGATACAAACATTGATTTTACATGAAACCTTTATCTTATATTTAAAATTCTGCCAACTGGATTTTCATATAATTTATTATTGAGTAGTACAAGAGGTCATGACTAGTGCATGAAGAAAAAAAAACAACTATAAAATAACTTTTCTCCAAAAGTGTAAAGTAAACGCTAGTAGAATATGTTATATATTTGATGTCTTAATTTTAAACTTTTATGTATATTTTGAGAAAGTGACATTTGCTTTTGAAAGTGACTTTGGGAACTGCTATTATAGTTTATATGTATCTTATAAACTATTTATAAGATATAAAAACTTCTAGAAATATTATAGTAATTCAATTTACTTATCTAATTCTTATGCTATTCAATGAAGTATTACGTCCATTTTTCAAATTAACTTTCTACCATTAGAAGGAAATTGTTTTGTTAAGTTTACAAGTATCATAATTTTTCGTTATTAATTTTACTTTTCTCTTTTATTAAGAAGCATTATTCTTATCTATTTATTTTTTTTTCTTTTAATTATAAAATTGTGTATAGTTAGGGGTGTCTTTTGTACGAGAATATGCCCTTCCAATATCAACCAATTCAAAAAATGAAGTATTATAGTAAAAAAATTGACCTCAAATACTTTGTTAGTGCAGACAATTAATTTCAAAAATATGTTTTATATTTCTTTTCGAACGCTTAGGCTCCAGTAATCTTGATTTCTTGTTATACATCAATGTTTTGTGCCAGTGGTCGTATCACACATCTTTCACTTACACCCTACTTCCTTTTTACAAGTTTCGTGTTTTAAAGTTCAGGTATTGTTCGAAGTCTTCCTAAATAGATAATTTTATTTTTATGTTAATGTAAAAGTTCGTATTTTAAAGTTTCTTGAGACATGAATAACCAATATTAACTTGGTTATTCCTAAAATTACAACGGTTTAAAAAAATATTATAAAATCTTGTACATATGATTGGAATCGGGAGAGATTGAGCACTCTCAGATGTTACTGATTATCTAGTCTCTCTCTCTCTCTCTCT
>NW_027112994.1:3213-5080 GCF_000696795.3 Halyomorpha halys | reverse complement strand
TTTAGTAAATCTGATCTAAGTTAAATTGGAGTGTTACAGGCGTGTAGAGAAACTACCCATTGGTAGCATTCTAATGACATTTTACATTAGCTGGTTTCGTGGCCATCTTCTTTTCAGGTGCCTCGGAGGATTGTCAGGAATGGAAAAGGATGCAAGATTAGAAACTAGGGGGTTTGAGTTATATAGAGATATAAATATTAAACAAAATGAAAAAAAATATATAAAAAGCTTTTAGCTGAATATCTGGCATCTCCTCAGGCTTCTGTTCTGATGCGGCTGGATTTCCATTAGGAACATTAGGGCTATTCATTATGTTGTGTTAAATGTAAAATGTTTCACCATGTTAAATGTTATTAGTATAGGATTGTGAGCAGCCCAATTTCAAGTAATGTTAAATGTTAACTGCATAAGAGCCCCTAGCGGATTTTCTGAGCAACTTGCTTTATAACCTTTCCTTCCAAAACTTCTTGTTATTGTTTACTTCTTAGTTTTGATTAAAGTAGTTTATTATAACATGCCTAAATTGAGTGAAAAGTAGAAGTGTCTTGTTGATCTTCTGACTGGTGAGGAAGAGAATCGAGATGAGCTAATTGAAAACTGCCATTACAGTATTATTATTGTCATTCATTGTTTTATTAGTTATAAAAACATCCTAAACAATACTAAAACAATCAAAGCATAAAATATGAGCAAGTAACCTAACACAACAACAAAGAAAAAGGTGACAAGCTCAGCTGGTCTGTTGCGTGACGTCATTCTCCATTTAACAGACCTATTAACAGACTCTCAACCATGTTATATGTTATATCGTTTTAACTTGGTAACAGCAGGAAATATTTCTTCATATAACATAAGTCTTTCCATTTAACACGCTTTAATATGTTAAACTAAAGATCATGAATACTATTGTAAGTCACTGCTCCTTTAACGGGTGGTAACGAATTGGATTTTTTGAATCGTTTCTCGATGAAATTCTCTGCTGATTTCATATTTTGGCTGTTTCTGATATAGCAAAGCCACCTACCGCGATTCTCAGGAACTAATTTTATAATTCATACTTATTTGTTCCCCTTAAATATACTTTAAAGTTAGTTATTAATCATTAATGTTCCATGTCTAATGAATAGATCTATGAATAATTTTTAGATTTAATCAAAATTACACTGATAATAAAACTATAACTCAAAGTGATATTTTGAAGCCGAACAACTTATCACTTTTATTTATAGACAATACCAGACCCATCAATGCTTCGCTATTGCTAGATTTGGGATTGTACAAAAATTGAATAAACACAATTGAAATTTTGACATAAATTAAATATATAATGCACATTTTTGTTTGAGTTAGGTTGGTTTATTAGTTATAAAAAATATTCATTTGGTCTCAACATTTTTTATTATTTGCACACTCCACTTTTTCGGCCATTTTCAATAATCTTATGCATCATAATTGCAGGCTATTTTGCCTTTCTCTTGTTATTTATCATTTGTCATTAACTAGTTTACAGTATTTAATATCACATTAACTTATATTTAGTGTCACATTAACAAGTTTATAATCTCTATTTAAATTACTCATTTTATTAACAATTTTAGTGTAACTAAATAATGTAAAATACTTAATGTTTTAATGACTAAAGATAAATAATTTGACAAAGGCAAAATGACCTGCAATTATGTTGATAACCGAAGTTTTTTTGCTGTGATAGTGTAATAAGATCCTTAAAATGGCCGGAATGGCCGAAACGTTGGATTTTTAAAATAATATAAAAAATTTAGATCAAATTTATAGCTAGATATTTTTTATAACTACTAAATAAATTCATATATATTTAGTTAAAATTAAACATATATTAAAATATTAT
>NW_027112994.1:0-422 GCF_000696795.3 Halyomorpha halys | reverse complement strand
TACAACTGTACATTATAATACATTTAGTACATCTGATCTAAGTTAAATTGGAGTGTTACAGGCGTGTAGAGAAACTACCCATTGGTAGCATTCTAATGACATTTTACATTAGCTGGTTTCGTGGCCATCTTCTTTTCAGGTGCCTCGGAGGATTGTCAGGAATGGAAAAGGATGCAAGATTAGAAACTAGGGGGTTTGAGTGGTTAGAGAGTTTATAATGGAAGGAATGATATCTGGTTCGGGCTAGATCGGTTCACATAGGGAACATTAAGGTCTTTATGTATGATTTTATTTGTGACAAAGTAAGTAGCATTGAGGATTTTACCAAGGATTTTGGATTGTAAGGATTGAATACGAGAGTCCCAAAACTCAAATGCATATGTCCAGATTGGCCTTATTACAGTCATGTGGATCAGTCTTTT
>NW_027112993.1:2891-3237 GCF_000696795.3 Halyomorpha halys | reverse complement strand
CTTACGATCGTTTACTAAATTGAATTTGACAGATTTAGATCTAAAAATGTTTATAAGTAAACTAACTAAATCAAAGAAGGTTTAGAACTTCATTTCATTTATCAACAATGATAATTTTTTTTTTTTCCATTTCTTGCAATAGTGGCTCAATAACATACATCAATAGCATATAAGAGTTTAATGAATTGACTTCAAAAGTAAAAATTCTTTGAGTTTGAAGCTTTTAGAAGTAGTCTGAAAAAACGAGCAGTTTCTCATCATCGCAAACTCAGGACAAGGCCAAACTTTTGTCCAGACTGGTCCAATACGCCTATCATAGATTTTTTGTTTGTTCAGTTCGGAAAGA
>NW_027112993.1:0-975 GCF_000696795.3 Halyomorpha halys | reverse complement strand
TATTTAAGAAAATATTACTTATAATTGATTATCATGGATGGATTGATTATATTGGTGGTCTATAAAAAAAAAGTTACACATCTACAATAAACAATCAATTTGTCGGCCACATTTCGGTTACTAAACGGCCATTTTGGATTCATTAAGCAGAAGGTTTTATTAGATGCGTTTTTAAAATAAATCTGTCCCCCCAGAGATAATCACTAAGTTATTTTCTTTTAATTAAACATTATCATACACTTGCTTGAATTAATTGAATGAAACTAATTAAAGAAGGGATTAGATGATAATTAAATTTAAAAACATTATTTTCTAAATATACTCCAAAATATTTAATATTCCACATTCAGTCATTTTTATCAAATCAATCGTTCTTTATTTCAGTTGGCATTTACCCATACTTCCAGTAGAAATAAATTAATATCATACAAAGCCGTACTAAGACTCATCTTAACTTATTCCTACCCCATATGGAGCTTTACTAGTTCAACCAATATAAAAAGAAAAACTTAAACGTTACAAACCTTTGCCTCAGAATTATTAATAACTATTTATATTACACTTCAATATCTAAAATTCACTCTGAATTAAATATAGAAACCGTATGGGAAAACATATATAAACTGACACATAATTTCTGTCGGTCTTGCCCCAACTCATTAACCCCTTTAATCACAGAAATAGGAAATTACACTAAACTACAATCCATAGATATAAACACATATGAATGTAACTATAAATCAATGATATGTATTTCATTTTACTCAATGTTATGTATTTCATGTTACTCAATGTTATGTATTTTATTCAAATTCAATAATGGTTTTTTTTCTCCCTTTGGTTAGTTTTACCGAAATATAAAATAGAGTAATTTTGTTTAATGTAATTAGTGTCTAGAAAACTGTTGTATAAGGGGCCATCCCAAAAAAAATTGGTAAATATTGTATATTATATATATTTATGATTTTTTCTTGA
>NW_027112992.1:24031-25011 GCF_000696795.3 Halyomorpha halys | reverse complement strand
AAGATGAGCATAATCAAACTATCTGTATGAAAAATAAATAAATAAAATAACATAATGATAAAATAATATATACAATAATATTATTCATTTAACGACTAAATCAATTAAATCAAAATTTATTTTGGAAGATCTATGATTGACCTAATAATCTATTTATTGTAATCCACCGTTTGGCCCCATTTTGCAGAGCTTGTTCAGGACTAAAAAAATATACAAACAACTAAATAATGTAATAATGTAAGACCATAGATAACATGAAATAAACATAAACTAAGTTATGGCTAAAAATGATTTTAAATAAGTCGAACTATATATACAAATAAAGCATGTAAATTTATTGATTTTATAAATTTTCACATAAATTTTTAAATCATTTTTAGCCACAACTTAGTTTCCTTTTATTTCATGTTATCTATTATCTTACTTAGTTATATTATTTTACTACTTTTTTTTTTTTTACTATTTTAATGGCTTTTAAAAGGACATTTTTTGCATTTAAAAATTCGGTTTTTAAAAACATTCCAATTAATATAATTTAGGCTATTTTTAGAGATAAACTATATGAGTCGCTTTACCGATTCGAAGACTTAATTTTTTTTTTTTTTTATGATTTCAGCCTATACAATTGTTCATAGTTTTTTTTGTGAAGAACGAAAACATGTTGAGTGTCGTGGGAATTTGATTTTATAAGAAAGGTTTAGAAACAAAATCCTGATTTTTTTCCCGGACAAATGGGACTTATCTACACAATAAAAAGATGAGCAAGAATTCTGTAGTTTACTACATGAATTTTAGAAGTGTAACTTAAAATCGTTTAAAATTAAGGATGCAAATAGTTCCAAGAAGACATAAAATACAGCCTTGGTCAAACAAGCCCGTAACATGGTGAATAGATTAGATTAACTACCTACAAAGAATTAATGAAACATATTTTCTACTTCCAATCAAATTATTGAAATTTAAATAAGAGCAATTGTTGA
>NW_027112992.1:21327-22005 GCF_000696795.3 Halyomorpha halys | reverse complement strand
GCATAATAAAGTCCATTCTTATACCTCGATACCTAGAGTGTTAATGTTTTCAAGAACAGTGAAAGGGTCAATCCATGATGGGGACATTTTTAGTTCTAGACCGTTAACAAATGGCAGCCATTTTTTCCCGGGTACAAAGGCCAATTTCAGTAAATACAGTTTCCCCAATAGTTCAAGAACTATATCCTACGTTTTGAAGAAATAACTAGATAGAGGCTAAAAATTAAAAAAAAAAAGTTCAAAAACTATATAACGTAAAAACATTAAAAGAAAAAAAAAGATTTTAAGTGAACCTAAAAAATCATACTCTTTCACATTAAATTCATACCTGAGTTACAATGCTAAAATTAAAAAAAGAAAATACTTTTTTAAACCTTATATCTTGTCAATAAGAAGGAATACTAGGAACAACACATTTATTTGAGTTGTTAGTAGGTACATATTAGAAGGACATCCAGGATAAATATCATTTTTACTGAATGTATCCTTGGTTATTTATGATCTAAATATCTCCCTGGACCTAAACCAAGAACATTAAGTAAGGTTTATACTAACCATAAATAGCCCTAAAAACATGTAACTATTGCGAATTTCTGATATCAGCCCTATTGAAGATATTTCTTTTTTAATGTATGTATTTATTGCTATTTACAACTGTATTTAAATAAAAACACAATA
>NW_027112992.1:20457-21277 GCF_000696795.3 Halyomorpha halys | reverse complement strand
TGAGTGATGCCAGCCTTAGGGGGATAATCAGTGGTCTGGCTTAAGTCAGAACACTATCGGTGCATAATAAAGTCCATTCTTATACCTCGATACCTCGAGTGTTAATGTTTTCAAAAACTGTGAAAGGGTCAATCTATATTAAATGTTGGTCACTTCATTATTTTTATTATATTTTTGGGACATTTATTTTTCAAGATGTTTACAAATGGCAATTTTTTTCGGTTATACGGGCCAGTTTCAGTAAATACAATTTCCTCAATAGTTCAAGAACTATATCCTAAGTTTGTCAGAAATAACTAGATAGAGGCTAAACATTAAACAAAAGTTCAAAAACTATATAACGTAAAAAAAAAACATTTAAAAAAAAAGATTTTAAGTGAAGCTAAAAAATCATATTCTTATCGTATTAAATTCATACTTGAACCTCAATTACAATGCTAAAATTAAAAAATCCGTTTTTAAAATCATCTAATAATTTAAAGATAAGAAGTAATACTAGAAACAACTCATTTATTTGTGTTGTTAGTAGGACATCAAGATGAGTATCATTTTTAATGAATGTATCCTTGGTTATTTATGATCTAAATATCTCCAGCAACCTAAACCAAGAATATTAAGTAAGGTTTATATTAACTATAGATAGCCCTAAAACACTATTGAGAACTATTGAGAATTTCAAATATCAGCCCTATTGAAGATATATTTTTTAATGTATTTATTTATTACTATTTACAACTGTATTTAAATAAAAACACAATAAGTAAATTTGATGTAAGATTAAAATGGAGTGGTCCAGGCATGTAGGGAAAAACCCATTGTA
>NW_027112992.1:20076-20330 GCF_000696795.3 Halyomorpha halys | reverse complement strand
GTAATGAGTTGGAAGTTTAGACCTGTCTTTTCAGTCTTGTGCGAGGACTCCAGGTTAGTCGTTTGTCAAAGTGTAGTCCAAGAAAAAGAATCTGTTCTACAGGGGTCTTGTAGAATTTGTAGGGATTGGATACGAGAGGAAGTCAAAGGTTTAGTGGAGTCCCAAAGTTCAACTCTGTAGATCAGTTATAACTGGAACATTGAAGACTGGGTTATTTTTTGGAGATATTAAATTAAAGATTCTGGTTGACCAAC
>NW_027112992.1:13516-14302 GCF_000696795.3 Halyomorpha halys | reverse complement strand
GAATATGTAATTTCATATATAATTTAATCCTTTACATGAGCCTGGTTTGTTTAACAATTATAATAAAAATATCTATATAGTCTTAGATTGTTTATTTTCTTGTATCTCTTACTTTTCGGCCATTCTTAAATTAATTAAAAAAATCTATTAGCCTATATGAAAATATTGTAATAAGCAGTATTTTTTAGTTAAGATGTTTTACAAAACTTTGGTTTCTAATCATTCCTTCATAACAGAAAACTATGTATTGAAATTTGTTCTGACATATTTTTAACCTGTAGTACATTTTACGAACTTCATATGAATAAATAATAGTCGAAAATTGAGCAATAGAAAATTACGTTTTTAAAGATATATTGGACGAACGGTAGTTGTCAGTTTTGTGAACTGTAATTTTCAGGGAATTAATAGAAATATTAAGCTTCCAAGATACAAATAAATTTGATTGGATGCTAACTAAAAATATATTAACTGCCGTAAAAGCTAGACAATCAATAAATATACTTACTCGTTCTGCAAGGCGAATACTCCGAAAAGTTACTGAACTGGTTCCTGGCAAGGAAGCAGGTACCCACAGGTTCTCTTCGAGTGTTGTCAACGGAGTAGTAGATGTACATTGGTGCACAAGCCTGAAAATTAAACAGGGAAATAATATATTTTTCGGAATAAATATAATAATTAGAACAAAATAAAAACAGTTTATTATTTTTATAACAATGAGTGAATGCATAAATATAAGATAATTCACCAGATATCATTGAAAAGCGTATATAACATTTTTATTTA
>NW_027112992.1:12751-13466 GCF_000696795.3 Halyomorpha halys | reverse complement strand
AATAAAGTGACAAAATCGAGTGCGGTACGCGCATCACACAATTTCCACTTACCACCCTAGATACGTTCCCAAATTTTGTTGAGATTGGAGGACTGGTGAAGTTATCTTAGTTTAGTGATTTTCGAGGAAAAAAAAAATTTAAGACCAGAAAAGGCGAAAATTATGAACAAAAATGTATATTTGATATTACTAATACAAAAATTGTATTTTACTATTTCTCATGGTAAAAATAGCGATTATAAATTTTTGTTCCTGCCAAGAATACAACAGTTTAACAAATAATAATGAAGGCTTAATGCTTTTAGGGAAGATAGAGCTGTATCGGATTTTTCCGTAGACGTCGGATATTTCTAGGTTTTCCTTTCTTCTAAAATATTTTGTTATTATCCATTTTTTCTTATTGAGAACTGTTCATTTTTTCTAAATAAACAAAATTGGAGGTACTCTAGTAAAGATTTTTAAAAATTTGTTATTTAAGCCCCGTCAGACTATTCAAATAAGATTAAGACCTAGCTGATGTTGAATACTATTTAATTATACATTTACTCAAAATCGTTAGTTTTTTTTGAGAAAGTAGAAAAAAAACTATGAAAAATCAATTCTATAAAGTGGTTCTTCTACTCAGTCGATTTTATCGAACAATTTGCTGTCACATCCCAGGCATATACGCACCTGGAATATGTAATTTCATATATAATTTAATCCTTTACATGAG
>NW_027112992.1:2508-3466 GCF_000696795.3 Halyomorpha halys | reverse complement strand
ACACTACTGTATGACATATGCGTACACTAATAATGTATACGATTATATACGTAAAAACTATTGTAGTTGAGCAATATGTGCGCATATATATGCATACATATATTTAATGAAATTCCGAAAGCCCCTTCAAGATGAATAGTTTCAGTAATTAATAAACGAGCGACCGACGACTGATGGATGCTGTCAATCAAACATGGACGGAAGCCAGTCAAACTGATGAGAAGCCATCCAAGAATTAATTTTCCTATAAGCTGCAGCAACGTGTCCAGAATCTGGATGAAGGGGGACGGACAGACCTCCAAGAGTCCTGAGAAAGAATTATTTACGAGGGATTGGAAGATACACCTGGGGACCGTATGGCGCACGGAATACAAAACAGATTTTACCTGCTCTTAGGGAAATCTAGCGAGATTATATCTCTCGATTTAAAAAATATTATTTCAAATCCTATTGGTTGTATCGAATATCTTTCGAAACGTTGATCTAATACATAACAAAGTAATTTTAGTTAATGAAGAACAAAAACTTTCATCTACCACTTATCGGCATTATAGAAACTATTGCATCGAGTAATTTATTAAATTACAGTAATATGATTTACGAATTAAATAACTGAATTTCAGTTAAAACATAAGCCAGTTTGGAACCTTGGAAAACTGAAAGAAAAATACATTATAATAGCTAACAAAAAGTCGAACATTGTGTAGGTACAGTAAGAAATGGCCCCGGGTTTTCCAAATTGTTTATAATTTGAATTCTTTATTTACTATGTGGGTAAATATCAAACAATAAGATATCTGGTATATCTCCCACACAATTTCGCTTACCAGTTTGGGTTCTAAGTACGTAAAAATGATTTGCTTATTTCTGTTAAATATTAATCCAATTAATATCCAAGACCTTGGTAGGTCATTTAATTATCAAGATAAGGTAAGTGAGCACATGTGAAGTTCTAGGG
>NW_027112992.1:0-322 GCF_000696795.3 Halyomorpha halys | reverse complement strand
GATATAATATTAGATTTTCGAAAAATTTTTTTCATAGTTACAATGGTGTAGCATGGGTGTCAGCAGCAGACAAAACATTTAGCTGTTCACTTATTGAGCTATTTCAATTTTAAGAGACTAAAATATACAGTAATTTTAAAGAACATTTTAGCAAGAAACATCATATTTATCGTATATTATACAGGTTATAAAAAAAAAAGTTATGACCGTTAATGGTTCAAATTTTCACCAGTTTGGGTTCTAAGTACGTAAAAATGATTTGCTTATTTCTGTTAAATATTAATCCAATTAATATCCAAGACCTTGGTAGGTCATTTAATTA
>NW_027112991.1:3720-4164 GCF_000696795.3 Halyomorpha halys | reverse complement strand
CGTATCACCTTCATAGATCATAAAATCTATGATACTATCACGTCACCGTGTGCGGATCCAAAACTTTCACTACGGGAGATACAAAAAAAATATTTTAAAAAAAGAACGAGACGTATAAGAGAGACTATGAAAACACCTAGGCTTCTTTTATATTTTTAGTTAATGTAATTCTATTGCCGACGAATTAGGTAATTAATGTTTGGTAGAAAAGAAAAAAAAAAGACATGTGAACATCACTCGCATCCTCCACAATTTATGTTAATTTCTTTTTTATATGTGTTATGTGATAATGTGCTGATGGTATACAGTCACAAATTAATTATTCTCACACTTGGATTGTCATCCCGTTGCTCTGACCTCGTTGTTATAGATCTTAGGGATACATAAGGTAGTGCATCTCATATCAACAGAACGTGTTAAAGAAGATATCCGTTGTGTTAAAAA
>NW_027112991.1:3440-3670 GCF_000696795.3 Halyomorpha halys | reverse complement strand
GAACGGCTTTAATTACAAGTATTAGCCGAGCCGATGTTGTTGAATGATTCGTTGGTTCGTATATATTTTTAACTCTTCCTATCATCTTTTGTCATCACCCTCTCACACGCTTTCTTCTTCTAAAAATTTTTCTACTACTTATTTTTTATTTTCACCCTCCCGTAACGTTTCCTTTATAAAAAAAACACTTTGTCATTGTTGTAACGGCTTTTTTAATTCTGAGTTTGACC
>NW_027112991.1:0-749 GCF_000696795.3 Halyomorpha halys | reverse complement strand
CCAACCATCTTCTCCTCATTCATCATCCACGGTCAACTATCTCTCATAATTAATTAAACATTTTTAATATATATTTTCAACGGGAATGCACGTTTTGAGTCCAAATAAGCGATTCTGGCAAAATGGTGTGTTTATCACCATTGAGCTTCAAAACGCTCATATACTTTTTCGTTAAATTTAATTATGTAAAATGCACTTTATGTAATCAATTTTACACTTTTTTTCTCGAAAACTGTTCTAACAATTTTGATTTAACTCGGTATATCAATGTACAATTAGATGAAATTTAATATCACCTTGATCTTCTGCTCATTTTAATAGTCTGACAAGGCTTATTTTAGAGAATTTTTAAGTACCATTAATGCCATTTTACCAGCGGAACGGTCCGTTCACGTTCCATTAATTCCATGGCGTAGCCTTAGGCTATAGCTAGACTGTACCACCTTAGCTGGACTCATATCAGCACCTTATAATGACACAAGGCAATCAAAGGGATGAGACACAATAAAGTATATATAATACTTTTCATGTATTATATATGTATGAATTACTAATTATATTTTAATGAAGGGTACGAAAATAAAATCAATGCTTTTTATTTGAAAAAAATAACTATCTCTCATCATCAGTATTAATAACAATGGGTAAATATAAAATTTAAAAGAATTTGATATCCAACTACAGAAGAAAATAAGTGTTTTCGTGGTTCCATGTTTGTTTAGACAGATAGACAATAGACAGATTTTACT
>NW_027112990.1:2453-3158 GCF_000696795.3 Halyomorpha halys | reverse complement strand
TATATCTCGAAAACTATTTAATGTAAATAAGTTTATTAGGACTCATATTTTAGCAAATTTACTCTTCTTTAAATGACGTTCTCTTAGGTTTTCTTATGTTGTTCCTACTTTCTAAGATATAGAGCTCCGAATGAATTTTTTTTTTTTTATCGCTTTGATACAGTCGCCATTTTTTATTCCCCCTACCTTTACTTGGCAGAATCATCAATTTTGACTATTAATTATACATAGTTTTCATTAAAGTAATCTCAAATTGGGGTGGGATAACTGCCTTTTTTCTCCTGTTGGGCTCTTGTACTATTTGTAGAAGTTCAATTTTTTAAAATATATTTTCCAAGATATTGATTTCTAGTTGTTTGGACAAAATATTTGATTTATAAAAACCTTATCTGAGAAACCATTAGATGTATACATGTCTGCCAGGGCTCAATTTACTAAAATTAAGTGATGTTTAATTAGGTTCTTTACTGTTTTAAGTAGTGTCAAAGATACGGAGCTCAGAATAAAAAATAATTTATGTATTAGAAATATTTTTTATAATCCACTTTAAGTTCGTTTTTCTTTTTGTTATATAAAAAGACATATTGCACATCTATAGAATAAGAGGAACTACCTTTATTTATTTCAATTTTATAGGTTTAATAATGATGGGAAAGTTGTTGACTTTATAGGTTTAATTTATTTATTTAACTACTACTGCTACTA
>NW_027112990.1:0-510 GCF_000696795.3 Halyomorpha halys | reverse complement strand
TTCTTTTATCAGACAATGAAAACATTTTATTTTGGAATGGATTTATACTAAAAATAGTATACTATTGCGTGGTATCACTACTGTGCTAATGTAAATGCTCATGACTTTATTCAGATGTCTTTCAACATTTCCACTCCGTTGTTTTCCCCCCGAACTATTTCTTTTCAAAACCTATAATCCCTCTCCTCCGAAACCCTAATGCCTGATCTAGACGCTATCCACTGGGATCCAAGCCTCAATGCGGCTTTCCATCAAACTCTTTCAAGCACTTCTAATTCCAAAAAAAAACGGGCACAAACTGTCCTTGGGTAAACCTTTTCAAACTCAGTATCCCTCATTTTATAGGTTTAATAATGATGGGAAAGTTGTTGACTTTATAGGTTTAATTTATTTATTTAACTACTACTGCTACTAGTAACTTAAATAACTACTTTAATTTCAATCCATGTATATTTCTTAATTTATTGGTTTATTTAATTTTTAATATTTTTATTCTTCTCTGAATGATCG
>NW_027112989.1:4123-5511 GCF_000696795.3 Halyomorpha halys | reverse complement strand
AATAGGCCATTAAACAAACACAAAGTTACGTACATACATATATATGGTACATTATGGAATGTTGGTTAAAAGAAAGATAAGTTCCTAAAAAACCCAATTTTTTAATTTTTAAATTTTAACCCAAAATTTTACCCAAAAAATTAATCTAAAAGATTTGGGAAATTAACCTTAAAAATATTAAAAATAAAACAGGAAAGGAAATAGTAAATAATAAAGTAAAAATAAAAAAATGTATGGATGCAATTATATTAAAGGACTATCTGAAGATATTAAGAAATCATTTAAGGATTACGATGTTGATGAGTACTCCCTGAGTCATAGACCCAACAATAAAATCAAAAATTATTATAATATATTAAAGGCCAAAATTGATACAAGAAATCAATCGGGATTAATATATAAAATTCCCTGTCTAAATTGTCCAGCTATATATATAGGTGAGACAAAGCAATTGTTGGGTGACAGAATTTATCAACAATAATGATTTGAAAAACAAGGAGAAGGATCCAAATAAAACGGCACTAGTACAGCCTGCAACCAAAAACCAACATATTTTTGATTTTTAAAATACAATGATTTTACATAAAGAAAATAATACATTCAAAAGGAAAATACTTGAATCCATTTACATATCTGAAAATATTGATTATACGCTATGCAGAGATATTAAGTAAGATTAATTTATGAATAATATAGGATAAATTGAATGTGGATAGTTATAATTAGTCTTGATAGGAATTTTACTAATGAAATAAAGAGGAAAATTGACAAAAATTTAGTTATAATAAATAATTTTAAATGCTTGAACTGAGTGGAGGAAGGTTACAAGCATTGTTGTGATAGAAGTTTCAAGGGATAGTGTCTGATGATAAATGATTTTGATTTTGTTTTAAGTGAATATTGACTAATTAGGTAATTAAACATATGTGGGATATACTTATTAACAAAAAAATATCTTTTACCTAATGCTTTTAATGTTTCATTTGTGCTTTTAATGTTATTAAATTCGGTAATTATTTTTATCACCTCTAATCAAAATAAACTATAAAAAATGAAACAACTAGATTCAGATGGTTAACAACAAGGTTTAACCAATAGCTCGCACAATGAAAATATAAGGCAATTCCACACTTTTCATATCTTATGATTTTTCGAACGCCACTAAATTTTCCCACCATTACCTTTCTAATAATAGCATATTTCCAGAAAGAAAGCATCTATCAAATAAGTTCACTATTTTCTTTCTTTTTTTTTTCTTGTGTCACGAAAATCTAGGGGCGGCCTCGGCTTCTTCTGCTCTTTCTGCCTACGCCCATGAAGGGCAGCAACAGTTTTGAATTATTAAGTTTATTATATAATTAAAATTAACTATATATCAATATAGGTTA
>NW_027112989.1:0-393 GCF_000696795.3 Halyomorpha halys | reverse complement strand
CAGTCATATGCCCGCCTTTATTTAATTTCAGTTCCGTACGACTTTTCGTTTTTGAGCTAGGCTGTTCTCGTACATCATTTAGCGAGACCTAGTTACTTTGACTAAGAGGATCTCGAAACGTGCATTTCAGTCGAAAACTCGAATTCGACATGTTTCACGACCGCAATACCAATATACAATACTATATATCGAATATATATGTAGTAAGGGGAAGTAAAAATATAAAAATTAGGATAACCACATTAAATATATTTATGATCAATTTGACAGATGTCGGATAAGTACAGTTTTCAAATATATAAAGAATTTAGTTAAAATACCCATTATAAAATGCATGTTATTTGGAGTTGAGACTAAAATAAATAAAGTAAGAATTAAAAAAAAAAATTTCCC
>NW_027112988.1:0-5694 GCF_000696795.3 Halyomorpha halys | reverse complement strand
AGCACTCGTGTGTTTATTTACTATATTAAAATAATTGTGATGTTTTGAAAATCCTCAATGTTTCTGAACAAAGGAGAAATAGAAATATCAGACGAAATTGAAGATAGCATAGCGAAACGAGACGTGTACGATCATTTTATATTGACATGCATTTGAATATTAAGGTAAGTGGGAAAAAACGTAGATTTTGAAAAAAAAACAGCCTTAATGTTAATGTTAACTAGGAAGAAAGTTATTAGATTATGTAATCTAATAACTTTCTTTCTAGTATCAAACGTTTGTCCTATTTCCCTCGATATTAATTGACTTTTGCGTTGTATCGCATGTGAATGAAAAATCTAATGGTAGGACCAAAGAATAGCCAGAGTCTATAGGCAAAAGAGCATGGATAGTGTGTTTGGATTGGTGTGAAATCCAAAAGAAATAAAGTCTTAAATTGATTGACTTTTTCTATTTGGTTGTGTTGTTGAATTTTGATGGTTTTAGACTGATGCTTTAACATAAAACCAAATTTCCTGGCACATGCCTTATCCGACTATCTATTTGAATTCTTAGAATAAGTAATTTCTCTGAGCTAAATTTAGAATAGCCTCTAAATCAATAAACAATATGGTAGCTATCAATAAACAATATGTGCTAATTTTGAGCTGAAAAACCTCTTTCCCAGCACTTTTAGTGACGTTCTGTAATAAAGCATATAGTCCTGATATACTCTTCATTAGGCCCTGTACCTTCCATTGCACTACACGTACTTCAGGCTTGGACCTTGGGCGCCATCTGATTCTTCTGCCATCAAGAACATAGTATGTGGTCTCCATTAGGTCTGTGAAAGAATATTTTTTAAAAGTTAGTGCTAAATATCTCGAAACATTCAAAACAGTTTTTATATTATTATTTATTCCAAAATTGGAATGGAACATACCCGTACTTTGTATCCCTTAATCCTGCTCAAAAAGGGCTTTCTGAAAGTGATATAATAATATTGTTATGCTTCTTCTTACCTTATGTTTTCTATGTAGATAAGTGAAAGTAAAAATTGACTTTCACTCTATCGGACTAATATTAGTAAAGATACAGAAAACTATTGTTGTACAAGGCTTTGCTGGCAAATCGGCGAAAAAAGCCGTTTCAGTGAACACGTCAGATATGGCAACAAAGCCGCAGGACACTCAACTATGATCCTCGAAACTTGACATCACCATCTACCAAATTTTCAGATATTTCTTTTTTTTTTTTTATAGTAAATCTAAGATGAGTATGTCTGTGGGTATAGGAGTTAAGATGCGCAGTGGCAGATGGCACTGCCAACCCCTTCCTCCTCTTCACTCCACTAGGTCTGTTCCAAAAACCACTTCTGACTGTCTGTATCGAGCATGGGTAGTACTTCTTTTCTCCTCCCAAATCCTGCTCCATACAGTTCTGGATAGTCAGAAATGGCTGTTGGAACAGACCCACTTAGTTCACGATCTTTCCTAACCTTTCCTTTTTTCTCCTCGACCTAATTCTGTAACTTTACAAATACAAGTTCCTTGTATCAGTTTTTTCAAAAATATTTTTTATTAATATCGAAAGATTATAAGTTTACCAAGTCAAGTAAACTGGGTAGCGGGAAAACTACTCATTCTCAGACCAAACACGTATTTAAATTCATGAAAACAGATGCTGAGAGTGGTCCAATCAATCAAAGCCATTAATTACTGAATTTATCAAACTTAATCCCATTCTACGAAAAAATATACTGCACTTTAAAAGATCAAAATTAAGAAAATTGTTGCAGTAACTATTTCACTAAAAATTTAAATTTAAAAAGAGGCAGTTTTTTCTGAACACTAAGATTATCAAATCTCAAAAATGACTTTTTGGAATATACTCTTAAATAGTACGTTGTCAATGTATTTACCTACAAAGTAAAACAGGAATCAATTAAAAACTGTCTCAGTCAAAGATAAAGGATAACCTAAAGAAAATGAGTAACCTCCCGTATTTGTAACTTAGGAGTATGAGAATAAGGGAGAGAAGCGTTCCAAGTGCCTACCAAATCCCGAACTAGTTGGGCTTTACCAAGTTCCGGACTTCCTCTTGGTTTGTTCTCTGTTGGACGTGTTTGTTATGGTGTGGAGGGAGAAGGAGCTGCGATTGGGGGCGTAATATGTACAGCTTCAGTACATATTGGTGCACCCTTATTCTGAACCTACTCGTAAGATAGGGCTTTAGCAGTATCTCATGGAGATGTCTTGCTTAGTAGTTTAAGTATTTAGTCGTAATTAAAAAAAAAAAGAATCGTATAATGTCAACAGATGAACAACGAAATTCACTTGCTTTTATTTACGAATGCTGCCTTCTTCACGAATAAAGGCAATCTGAATCTTCACGTTGCGGTCGGAAACTTTTCAGACCACCCTCTAATTCATGTTTTCACAACCGGAGGGTAGAGTATGCTAAATAAAAATTAATTTTTTTTTTCCCAAAGAGGGTTTATCAACTTGGGTCGAAATGTCGGCGCGCATTTAAATGTTAGTGGAATATTTTTTTTTACTCTCACCGCCCTCTGAAACTCTTTGAGATCACCATAGTCAACCATTTCATACAACTATTCGTTTTTAATTTTAAAATGTGTTTTTTTAAATTTAATTTTTGTTTAACCGATTCGATTGATTTATTATTCCTGAGGTTATTATATTAAAACAGGATTATTAAAATGATAAAATAAATAAACAAAAAAAATGTCTGCCAAGTACAAAGGTCAGTTTCTTCACCATTTCTGTACTCAACTAACTATATTTCATGGCTAATAATTTGTCATAATATTACTCTTCTCATATAGCCTTTATCTTCTGGTAATACTTGAACCATTCATGTCTGTCAACACTATTTATGTATCCATAATGTTAGTTATTTTCTAATCGTTTTTTATGTCCTTTTATTCATTGGTTGTTATCTTTTTTTTTGTTCTTACTCCTGATGAAGGCTAGAAATTCTGGCCGAAACGTTGCCACTATTAATTAAGTGTTTACTTATCTAGTTCTACACTGACCGCACCCCTTCTCATATATATCCACGATCAGATCAGATCCTTTTCCCATCATTAATGATAAGCGCCCCCACCAGTGCGTTGGCAAAAGGCAGAATTATTGCTTGAACAACCTGTAAATATTGTTATTAGCCGTAGATTTAGACCTAGTTTTTAATATCATTAACTCCTAATAGTGGTATGCCCCATTGATACCATCAAATATCACACAGATTAACTCAAATAATGTCAACACTCATTCACTACATTCATGTTTTAAAATGTAACAACGTTTCAGATAAAAACAAAACCCCACTATTAAACACAAAACTTTATTTCAAATAGGGACTTTGGAAAAAAAAAAATTATAATAAGTGTCGAAGAAGGAATTTCATTAAATCAAACGGACCATTTATACATCAGTGAATTTTCTCCAGCTTGGAAGGAAATCGCAAGAGCCGTTTTGATGTAAAATATAGGTGTGTCAAGGAAAATACATTTGCGCATGTATAAGCGAAATTATTAGATAGAATTTGATAAAAATAATACGAGATCATTTCTTAACTTATCTCCAACTTTATCCCTGTTCAGATGATCCTTTTTCGAAGCGTAAGTGTGTCAAAGAAAGTACATTTGCAGATTAGTTGATGGAATTTGAAAAATATTGATTCGAAATCACCTAGATACCGACGCACATAATCCTTCAAAATAGAATTAAGAGTTGTAGCTATAATATCCGAACAATAATTTGACCAAAGAGAGACTAGTTCCTCGATGTAAATCACGTGTGAATTTTTCGATTTTGAGGGCAAACATTTGTCACTTCCTACACAACTACAATGTTTCCCCTAAGTTCGGTAGTGAGTTAGAAAAATTATTTACATTGGAGAATTTAATTTTTTTTAAATTTCTTTATTGCTATTTAAAACAGTACATTATAATACACTCCAGGTTAGTGGGATTATAGTCCAGATGTAGTCCAAGGTAGCAGATCTGTTCAATAGGGGTAAGATCAACATTATTAAAGGAGACTGTAGGGCAGTCAGTAAGTTTACGACGAAGCGTAAAGGTGATTTGATGGGATTTGTTGGGATTTATTTTAATCCTCCAATTACGACACCATTTTTCGAGAGCTGTGATATGGGATTGAAGAGTTTGAGATGCAATCTAAGAGCTATCAACAGCGAGCACATATGTGTCATCAGCATACGTGGTGAGGGTAATGTTAGGATTGGTTGGGATGTCAGCTGTAAAGACGGTGTAGAGGATGGGACCGAGGATAATACCTTGAGGAACACCAGCGGACTCAGAATAGAGGGGAGAATAGGAACCGTTGTGTTTTACTTGGAATAATCAATCGATGAGATAGGAACGGATGATGAGAAATTAATTTTAAAATTAAAAATATAAAATAAAATAAACTTCAGAACTTGTCAATAACATCTATTAAATACAATTTTTATTTTAATGAAAATTCAGTACTATTATACTCACGGCTACAGTGAAACAGAAAATAATTATCTGCCTCAGCCGTATTCCAAACCGGGTCCTTGGAGTTAGTAGAACAGTGCCTTAACGCTGAGCTACCCGCTCCCACGTCAAGAATGCATATATCAAATTGATAAAAAAAATAATAGGTAGATAACAATGATTAGTAATACTAGAGGAATTTCATCGATAATTTAATATAAAACAAAAACGTCGGACTATCCTTGAAATAAAACTCTTGATGATAATGTAATATCATAATCGCATTTTTTTTATCTTGCAGATTCTACTCGTATTTAATTTTTGGTTGACTTTTTATTTTTTGTGCAAATATAAATTTCTATTATTTTACCGACTGTGACAGAATTTATGACGAGAAGGCGTATGTAATTCCTTGACCTCGGCCGGACGGCGACAAAGATGGCAGACCCACATGAACAGACTCAGTCTAGACTGAGGACAAGTAACTATATTATTTCTCTCAGTCTAGACTGAGGACAGTAACTATATTATTTCTGGCTCAACAAACATGGTGAGCCACGTAACCATCAGACTGACACAAAATACAGACTACTCCTTTCCAAAAAAACAAATTTCCTCACCCCCTCTTCAAAAGCGTTACCAATGCAGAAAAAGAGGCCACCCTCAACCCATTTTCCCCATCATGATATTATTATAAAATAATTATAGATTAATTATTATAAAGAGTATTGTTTACATTACAAGAAAGTCCTATAAATCCAAAATATAGTATTAACAACTTGGGCCTTAATTTCTGTTACAGTAATATTTCATCAAACTATCACTTACTTAAGTTCTCATACCAAAGGATTCCCTCAAATTATTATTATGGATTTATTTTCATTCTTGTTGTTGTTAAGTGGTTTTATTCCTCTTAGATCGAAATGCCTAAAATGAATGAATTATTTTAGAACTTTTGAAATTTATTCCTTTTCTTTTAATATTCACAATTTTACTCACAGATTTTTGTTCTGTGTTATATGATTTTGTATTTTATTCCCTATATGTTTTATATAAAGCAAACATATAGGAAACAAGTAACCGATCAAAACTGGAGGGGGGCCGAGCAAGACATAGTTAATCAGGTTGTGACATTTCAGTACGGAAAAGGAGAATGGCTCCAAAATTGTAAGAAAATTATATATAATTACAGTAGTGCTAAAAAAATTAATTTT
>NW_027112987.1:0-1106 GCF_000696795.3 Halyomorpha halys | reverse complement strand
AAAATCGGACTGATGTTAATTTTTATTCAAGTGTTACTAAGTTTAATGCACTCATTCATTGCATTATGGTAAGTATGGTTGAGGAAAAAGAAATCAATTATTTTTTCGGTAGATGGCTGTAGCGATATCTCGTGAAGTATCGATTGAACAATTTCAGATTTATGCTCGTTGTCAAGATGACATTTCACATTAAAAAAATTCATTTGTATTTTTTTTTTTGATCCATTCAGTTGTGAGTTACAGGATATTAAAGATGGAACACAACATAAAGAAAATTCGATACATTTTACAGTTTTTCTTTGATAAAGGTGAAAATGCAAGCCAGGCGGCTGAAATTGTGAAAGGTGTTTATGATCCGATACTGTTACAGCTAATTATGCGAAATTTTGGATTCGTCGATTTCGTTCGGGTATTTTTATGTTTAAGACGCACCTCGCACTGGCAGGCCAGTCGTCGAAAATGTCGATTAAATCATAGAAATACTATTATTTCTATAAGTTTTTAAAACTTCTATAAGTTCACCGGTGACATGTTAGTAGTCGTAGCATCGCTCAGGAGCTAAAGGTCGACCATAAAACAGTTTTAGACCATTGGCACAAAGCTGGGTTAAAATAGAAGCTTGATTGCCTCCCATTGACCTGGACCGTTTGAAGCTAGCGATTGACCAGAAACTGTCAGAATTGGCCAACAGAAGAGGTGTGTCCCATCAAGACAGCGCCAGGCCACACACATCTATAGTGACTCGCCAGTCCAACTCCAGGAGCTTGGTTGGGAGGTTTTAATGCATCCACCATATAGTCCGGACCTGACACTAAGCGATTATCAGTTTTTTCTTGCATTGTAAAACATTCTTGGTGATAAGAAATTGGCATCAAGAGAAGACTGTTAAAATCGGTTACTAGAGATTTTCGGCAATAGGACAAAGACTTCAATGATAGAGGCATTATGAAGCAACCTTTAAAATGGCAACAAATAGAACAAAATGATGCATATTTGACTCAAATCGGACAATCCGAAACACGTTAGATAAAGTCTTGAATTACACGTAAAAATAATGGATTTATTTTTCGCAAATCTAATATCACATAAAAAAAAACATCTTAATT
>NW_027112986.1:0-1178 GCF_000696795.3 Halyomorpha halys | reverse complement strand
TACAAGAGAATTGGCCCTTAAAGACTCAGCAGAATCCATAGACAAAATAATAAAATTTCTGAAAGAAAATCAACTTTATACTAAAATATAATCCACCAATACTGACCAGTGTAAAAAAGGAAATAGTCTACATTCAACCATCAAATGTCAAGACAAGAAGATAGATGAAGTAAAAAGGGTGTAATAACCTAGATGTTGATCGCCCTGAATAGAAATCTAATCTAATCTAACTTGGAATCCTCATAAAGATGACACATGTCAATTGTCAGTGAACAATGATCCTTCCTTTTTATCCCAAACACTCCAATCCACTTCTCGTATCCTCAATCAATGCTCCATACTTTTTCACTAATAAAATAATCCATAAAGAAGACCTTGCCGATCTAGCCCGAACCAGATATAAATCCTTCCATTATAAACTCCCTAACCATCCAAACCCACTAGTTTCTAACCTTGTTTTCTCTTCCATTCCTGACAAAAAGTCTCTATTTTAATCTAGAAATATTATTATAGTACGACAAATGGATAGTTTCTACTAGGCATTGGTATCTCTCTTTCTCACAATGACTCATATAGTTTCTCTACATGCCTCATTGTCTTCTTACATCAAATTTACTAGACGTATATTTATGTAAAACAATCATAAATATTATTAAAAAATTAAAAAAGAATTGTGATTATATATAATTTAATTTTGTTGCTATTAGAAGTTATAAGGTAAATTCTTATTTATGATAAAATAAGCGATTTTATTCCTTGTTTCCTATTTTTTATTTTAATTTAGTTTGTGTATTAATTTTTTTTAAGCAATTAACGATATCACATTTTTAAAAGCAGAGGTAAACCTGGATAAAAATAAACTTTTTTTTTTAATATCTTTATTGAAATTTACAACTGTATATTATATAATACATTACAACAATAAATTGAGTAAATTTGATATTAGTTAAAATGGAGTGTTACAGGCGTGTAGAGCAACTACCCATAGGTAGCACTGCAATGACATTTTACATTAGCTGGTCTCGTGGCCATCTTCTTTTCAGGCGCCTCGGAGGATTGTCAGGAATCGAAGAGGATGCAAGGATTCAAGGAACTAGGGGGTTTGAGTGGTTAGGGAGTTTGTAATGGAAAGTGTGATAAAAATAAACTAATTAGGGATTTGATGAATAGCTAAAGGA
>NW_027112985.1:200859-201398 GCF_000696795.3 Halyomorpha halys | reverse complement strand
CCTTAAATATAATCATAATTAGCCAGCACATATTATCTTTACATGAGAACTGTCTCATTTTTAATAATTTTTTTTTTATCTTTATCATTGGTTTTGAACAATTCTTATCTCTACAATATTATATTTTATCTTCTGATAGTATCAACTACTACTTTATTTATTGGTTTGTATATTTCCAAGTTTATTTACTATTACTTTCTTTTATTTTTATATAAATAAAAAAATCCCCGATGAAGGACTGAAATTCAGGCAAAACGTCATCTTCTCATATCGGATCTACGGTCAACTATATAAACACCTCATTAAATATAATCATGTGCGAGACTATGCTTAATATATTGTTGATTGTATTTTTTTCTTATATTCGTTAATGAATAAAAAAATGTATCGGGTTATGAAAGGAAATTATATTCGAGATATGAAGAAAAATAATTGGAATAAATGAAAAGTTATTTAAAAAAAAACAAACTAAAATACACAAACTTAAAATAATTTTAAAAATCAAATATCTGTACATCAGAACCAGACTAACTTTAGGT
>NW_027112985.1:197007-198298 GCF_000696795.3 Halyomorpha halys | reverse complement strand
ATCTTCTCCTCATTTATCATCCACGGTCAACTATCTCTCATAATTATGTATATAATTTTCTTTTTGCTTATATTTTAACCCTACCTTAGTTTATTTTTTTTTTTGTATCTTATTATCCTAATATGCCAAAATATTTTTAGTTGTTTTTGTATATTTTTAGCCCTGATAAAGCTCTACAAAACGGGGCGAAACGTCGGTAAATAAATAGTTGTTATTTTTTTATTATCTTCTGACCACGCCCCCGTGTATCTTCTTCATAATTTGAAATAATAAGGTCAATCATTTATATATATAAAAAGGTTTCATTCATTAAATAGTTTTTTCTATTAATATTGTACCTTAATTAATCGCCACCTATCTCACAATTATATAATTCTATATTAAAAGATATGGGCTTGATGAGGTTCAAAATGGTTTTTTGCTTAATTTTTATTTTACTTAATCATATTCGTAATTTTTTGGGGGGGGAGGGAGGGGGAAATATTAATTAAAAATAAAATATTGTATTTTCAATCTTTATATAACGGCGTGAAATATTATAATATATGATATACAAAATAGAAGAGGTAGGAATAAAGTTATTGGATAGAAGGGAATTGAATCGGAACGTTGTAATTTGGTGTTATCGAACGGGGACCAGTGGCCGCCCCAGTAAATAGGGCATGCATTGTCCACAGTCCCATTCCATCTCTGGCAATTAATCAACAAGCTCATACCTCATACATACTGCAACATTTATTTATTTTTTATAAATATATGTTCATGTTATAAATAAGTAATATTATAATATATTAAAGTTTAGGACAGAATTTTCAAAAACTAGAATTAAAAAAAAAAATAAATAAATGTAGACAGACATATCGCCACTTCATAAGAATAATGATACAACTAAAATATTTTGTGAAATTGACTTTATTGTATAAACTTAGTATTGACTTTATTGTATAAAAATACATTTCCTGGTTGATTGTAAAACGATATACTGTGTAACCTCGGTATCCGAACTTCAGGGGAGTGTTCGGATTAAAGAAATTATTAAGAAAAATGGTGTAAAGAAAATTCAACAGTATGAATGTACATAACTATTTTTATTTATTTATTTTTTTTTAATAATTTATTTATTGTTATTTACAACTGTATACACATATATACAACAAGTAAATTTGCGTAGGTGACATAGTGACATGGTACAAACATGTGGAGAATCTACCCACTGACAGAACTCCAATAACATTTCTAGAGGAGAAGATCTCGAGGCCATCTTCTTTTCAGACGCCTGAGAGGATTATTA
>NW_027112985.1:189864-191631 GCF_000696795.3 Halyomorpha halys | reverse complement strand
GAGGATTATTAGGTAATGAAGGAGAAGCCAGGTTAGAAACAAGTGGATTTAGGTGGTTGAGAAGTTTATTATGGAAGGAACGAAAGAAGTTTATTTATTTTTAAGCATATTTTTTGGGGGAAATTTGACAGTTTAAAGTTTTAAAAAATTAATATTTTTTAAAGAAATCGTTTTTTTTTCGTCAGGTGCTGAGTCTTATATCACTGGTCGTATTTTGGGCAGCTTCACTATTGTTTCCTTTTACATTTCTAATTATGCTAAGCGATGATTTAATTTTTTGAAATCGTAAGATTGTTTGTATTTAGTGTGTAGACTGAAATTGATTGTAAAAGAAAACTGGAAAAAAAAAAAAAAAACTTTCTTTCTATTTTGATACACGGATTGATTAGTATGCTGTGTAATGTAGCAACCCGATGTATTTGGGCAGCATGAATGAATAAAGCATTTCTCTCTCCCTTACATTAATTAATTAATTATTAATGTTTCTATTGTATAGTTTACAATTAATGGAGAAATTTAGAAGACTGCACAACACTGAATTAAGAGACCTACACTGGGTAAATATAATTCAAGTTATAGCATTGCGGCGTATAAGGTTGTAGGGCTTAGTAACGAGTAGATCCCTACAATTTTAGTAAACACTGAACCGACGGGTAAACGTTCGAGGGGTAGACCGAAAGGTAGATGGGAGGATTGCGTTAAAACTGATTGGTGGTATCGGCATCAAATCTTCAGGTTCGTTAGGCCTTCATTAATTAATTATATAATTTACAAAGCTGTGTAGCCCTATTTATTTTGTATATTATCTTTTCTTCATCATATTATATTTATTGTATCCATCCTTTTAACTTCATTTCATTTGAGTATTCTATTCGTGTATATTTACATTTTTAATTTATGTATTTTATCATTTATTGTTTACCTATTTTTAATATTGTCTTTAATTTTTATACTGTTCACCTTAAAATTATTAACTGTCTATCCCCACTCTTCTCTTCTGTTGTCCTGTTGTCAAACAGTTCGCTTTTGCTCTGACTTCTACTCTGTATGATACGTTGATTTTTTTCCATTTCTTAGTTCGTACTTGATTTATATTTTTTCTTTTTATCTGTTATTATTTCTTTTTCCATTAATTGACTATGAACTTTTATTATTCTAATTTAATTTTACGTTTCATTGTACATCTTTTTTTAATTTTCCATTTATGTTAACAACATTTAAGTGTTTGTATCTTTTTTAGCCCTGACGAAGCCCTGCAACGTGGGGCGAAACGTTGGCTCAATATAAACAGTTTAATCACTATTTAAGTTTTTCTTTAATCGCACCCGGACCATCTTCATTTCATCATAAGATTTTTCATTCATAAGTAAAAAAATGTATAAATAATAATTTAAAAAATATTCTTTGTATGGTATGGATTTATTTAAAAGTGATAAAAAAAAAAATGAGTTCGCCAAAAACATTTGTATTATATATATTTCTACTATCAAGTAAATTGATTTTACAGAATCAAATGATTTATACAATAGATATAATATATTCCTAATTCCAACAAAATATATTATCAACACTTTCATAGGAATTAGATTACTCGATATCGAAACTGTGTGAAAAATTACACTTAAGATTTTCTTGGTTATTACAATAACTTGCCTATAGATTGGGAAGTTAGATATGTTCCTTATATATGATCACTTTTATTTGAAAACAAAAAAGTAAAATTTTTTTTTCTTGAATTTTAAAGTATTAATGTGCTGTCTATTAAAT
>NW_027112985.1:185290-189477 GCF_000696795.3 Halyomorpha halys | reverse complement strand
TTTGATTCCTTTAATGACTGCCACCCAGATTACCTTCCTACAATCTACTTTATAGGTCAACTATCTTCTTTCAATATAAATAGATAAACGTTAAAATTATACAATGTTAAATTTCGTTTTAATTATTTAATCTTCAAATTTAATTTACAGTTATTAAATTTTCAAAAAAAAAGTTTATCAAGTGTTACTAAAAATGTAAATAACGTAATCAAATGGTAAGATTATTAAAACGAATGTTATTCCAATATATCGAGGAAGGAATTAATAACAGAAATTACAACTTTTTTATCACTTAATTAAAACTTTTTTTACAGATGTGGTAATAAATTAATCAAACACTTGATTTTATTACTTTTTAATGAACATATAAAAATAAATTAAGCTCACAAATTCTTTTTTCCTCTATATCATTTTATTGTTCAATCATTGCTAAATAAGTTTATCACGTTAAAAGAAATAAAAATAAAATTTAATGGCAATGCCAAAAACTTGATATTACTGCTTTGCTTGTAATTAATTAATTTTAAGTTAATTATATATTTTTTAATTTAATTATAGATAATAATTTGAATTTCTTGAGACTGGTATTTATTTATTAAATAAATCAAAGGGTATACATGTTAAATCTCAACACTCTTAATTTTATCATCAACAGACCAATGTTTCGGCCAATTCGGCCATCCTCGAAGACAATCTTAAATATATTAAAATTTACACCTCCAATTATACATCCAAATTTAAAAATGTTTTGCAAGCTATTCTGCCCAGGTCATTAATTACAAGTCAAAAACACCCTCATTATTTATCTTTTATATATATTTTTTTTAAATTAATAGTCTGTTTATATGATAGTCTAAGTTAATCTAAAATTAAATGTTTAAAAAATTAATGAATTGTGGCCAAATTGGGTGATTTTTTTCTTGTAATTAATGACCTGGGCAGAATAGCCTGCAAAAAATTTTTAAATTTGGATGTGAGGTGTAAATTTATATTTAAGATTGGCCTTGAGGATGGCCGAATTGGCCGAAACGTTGGACTGTTGATATAATAAAGAGTCTTGAGACTTAACAAGGATACCACTTGAATAATTTAATAATTTAATTTACTTTTTTTTTCTGATTCCAAATTCCAATTTAATTACAACATCTACTTGACAAACGCTCTAAACTCCCATTTCACAACAAAAAGCTCTTTAACACTATGATGATCAGACCAATTTGGATTTACGGAATTGACTTTAGGGCACCATGGAATTCCTCCCGTATTCAAAATCCTTAGTAAAATCCGTAATTCTTCTTATCACGTCACAAATAAAGTCATCCATAAAGACCTTAACATCCCATTAGCTTAGCTATCCAAACCCATTAGTTATTAATTTCTCATTCTTAATAGTCCCAAATAATGCTCTGAGGCGCCTGAAAAGAAGATGGCCAAGGGATCTAATTTAAAGCAATGATTTAAGTATCACAATTGGGTCGTTCCTTCCAAAGATTATCATGGATTATAAAACATTTACCACATTAACTTTTCGTATTTTGTTTGATACAATTGTAAATTTCAATAAATATTTTTTATAATTAATTTTTTACTTCATATAAAATTTTCATTATGTAATTCAATTAAAAAGGGGTGAAGAAGTTGTAAATTTAAAAAAAAAAAATTATGGAAATTTACAACTGTATAAATTAAAAATTAGTAAAACATTTTTCACTCTTCTATGTTTTGCCAGGTTTATTTTTTCACTGAGATAAATATTATTAAAGCATCTTACTTATAAAGCGTTTCACAGGAACAACATTTAATAAACGAGAGGGTAATAATAAAAACAAAAATAATTGATACTCCACGACCCGAATCAAAAAAACAGAAAGATGAATAAGAGAAGTCCGATTGTGAGTCAAAGAGGAACACGACAAAACCTAAAATTGAAAAGCACTCATAATTACCAACACGAAGCTTTTGTGCGAGGAAAAAGACAAGCCATTATCATGGTAGATTTCTGCGGATATAACGGAAAGATAACTATGCAACGGTTAAGTGCACGCAACCTATGGCTCCCCTCTGGAAGTTGGCTCAATCGCTTACTTTATATGTACTGCGGCGTAGCTCAGTGGTAAGGCACTGTTCCAACTCCAAGTTTCTAATCAGGAAGTAAAAAATCCTCAATGCTCCTTACCTTGTCAAAAACCTAATTAACCCTTAATTATAATTATAATTATCCTAATAAACCACCTAAAATATAATTATTTTATTATTTTATCTTCTATATTAATATATTATAATTATCCTCCTACGCGCCTAAAAAGATGTCCTCCAGATATAGAAATGCTATTAGAGCGAATTGGTAGTTTCTCTAAATATCGGTATCATACCATTATAATCTAACATCAAATATATATATAGTAATGTATTTCTATATTAATACAGTTCTAACTGTCAATAAATAAATAAAAAAGGCGACGGTATGTCGTAACAGTAATGTAGTTATTTATACAGTAATTATATTTTTGCCAGATAATATACTAAACAAGATAGAAAAGAGAGCAGAGAGAGCGAGAGAGAGAGAGAGAGAGCTCCTGATCGATGCGGCAATAAGAAATGTTGCCCCGGTGTCAGTTTTTTCCCCCACCTCGGTTCCCCCTCCACAGTCCCATTGTCGCAATATAACTCCCGTATTGACCCTCTCCTCTCTTCCAGGCCGGCTCTGTCTGGATAGCTCCTACTCATTCTCTTCTCTTCCCTCCTATAATATAATAATATCTTATATAACTACGGGTAATCTATCATTATACAAGTTAACCTAAAGTACATGAAACTACGTGAAAACAATGGGAGGAAAATACGAGACAATGAGACATTTTATAAGAGGATTTTTGTCATGATTACATATACAATGTAGGATCACCGATTTCAATAAAATGTTTTTGATGGTACCAGGTCCAAAAACATGAGTTCTTGGTAATACGAACGAGGAGCAAAAAAAAATAAAAAAAAAAGATTTTTTTATATTATTGTATTCCGACTTTGCCCTTCATTTCCAAGTACTTTATAAGGAAGTACTGTTACTAGACCAACGGTTGTGCAAGGAGGTTATTTGGTCGACTACAAATGGTTATACAATGGAGACCCGGATTGCCATGCAATTGCATCTTGTTTCCTAGCTTTAAATTCCGCCAAACCTCAAAGACAGAAATTAGAATCATGGAAAAGACATTGAAACAACACTAATTTTATTTTCCACTAAATCGTGCATTTTACTCATTTAGAGCTAAATTTTAATTTTTGTTAAAAAAAAACTCAATTTTTTTATTATACGCATATAAGTGAGTGTATTCCAATATTCATTCATTTTTTATTTTTTCCTTATTTAAAATTATAATTTTTAGCTAAAGCAAACAAGTGATGAATGTTCTTGGGTATGTTTCGGTACGAAAACGCTTCTCTAGAATAAGCTTGTTATAGAGAAAGTTCATTGTTTTTATTAACTTGGATTCCCATTCATCCATTCAACTTTGATGTGGTTAGTGAGAATTTTAAAATGATTACATTATATAAACTATGTATAATATTTTAAATAAAAATCTATCGCTCTGATCAATCAGCATACCTTTTTTTTCGTTTCTTTTTTTTTTTGTTGGATTATAATAAAATCGAATGTAAAGCTAATAGGAGAAACATGCTCTGTGAAATTTTAGAAAAAAATCAATTTTGTTTGGAAAAATATTTATATATTGTATCTAAAGTTACAGTTGCTTCGCTGACATTACTCCTACTAACAACAATCACGCTAGTGCGACATTGCTGCCACGACAGTAAAACATTAACTGCTGTTTAACTCTCAAACAGTTATACTATGATATCATACATTTACAGTTATAACGATTCTTCAAGAGTGGGTAAAGTGGCGGTTATTTGCAGGGTAAAGCGAGTATTTTTAAGTCGGTAAGTGGCAGAGATGGGCAAAAATTATCTATATAGTTGAAACTAATAGCTAAAGTTGCCATGGATACGACCCTTATTAATGAATGAACCATTGATAAATAAATTTCGTATCCATGGCAATTTTAGCTATTAGTTTCAACTATAGATAATTTTTGCCCATCTCTGGTAAGCTAATTTTTGACGTGACAACGTCTTATAAATCATTTTGCGGGATGCCATGTTAGAAAAAGTGTCCCGTAACGGAA
>NW_027112985.1:184710-185043 GCF_000696795.3 Halyomorpha halys | reverse complement strand
TTAACTGCTGTTTAACTCTCAAACAGTTATACTATGATATCATACATTTACAGTTATAACGATTCTTCAAGATTGGGTAAAGTAGCGGTTATTTGCAGGGTAAAACGAGTATTTTTAAGTCGGTAAGTGGCAGAGATGAGCAAAAATTATCTATAGTTGAAACTACTAGCTAAAGTTGCCATGGATACGACCCTTATTCATGAATGAACCATTGATAAATACATTTCGTATCCATGGCAATTTTAGCTATTAGTTTAACTATAGATAATTTTTGCCCATCTCTGGTATGCGGGTATTTTTTGGTCAGGAGAATCAGTAGAACTTAATAAAAGA
>NW_027112985.1:160715-184062 GCF_000696795.3 Halyomorpha halys | reverse complement strand
TTTTTTTTTATCAATTTAATTATTTGGTATATTAAATTTTAAATTAATTGTATTCATTCGCTCTACCTGACTAAAACATGTTATCTTATCAGAACAGTAACTTAGCAAAAAGAGATACCAAGTCAACACAGCTGAGAAATGTTACATTTTAAAGTTTAGTATCTATAATAATGTTTCATCTAATTAACAAATGTAATACTTGACAAATATTTTATTATGATGGAGAAACATATTTAAATAAAAATAATAATATCGAATTGAGGTAGGAGAGAAAATTTACAACATAACAAAGTTAAACAAGGTCAAACTGAAATAACTTGGAGAGGAAGTTGGGAGAGATCCGTATTTTGGTTGAACAGTTATCAAACGGACACCGCAGTCCTATCGTGTCTGCTTTCGATCATCTCCACAAAACAAAAATTTACATATTATCTGTATTGTTAAAAATAAATATTAATGAATAAATTAATTAAATAATAAATAGATAATTATTCATCCAAATTTAAAATAGAAAATATTATTATTTTACATTATCACACATCCCCGTTTTTTAATTAAACTATATTGGGTTAATTGTATTTAATTTAGGCATTTAACAAAATAATCAATGACTACAGTATAAAAAATCTAAACATAAATTCATAAAGGAAAACATGAAATAAATATTGGGTCGGTTCAAATTAAAAGTCGTTTTTCACAGGAAAAGTAATTTATTTAACACCTTTATGAAAACCAAGCATTTTTACTCAAAATATTTATTCTGATTTTTTATACATTTTTACGAACGTATTATCAACTTTTCAATCCCAGAACTGAAAAATTAAGGGTTTTGAGAAGATGTGAAATCAGAAAATGCGTTTTTGAACGCCTGATAATCACTTTAAAAAATTGTATCTTTAAGCAAGTTTCAATATTTAATATTTTGTCAAATATCATAAAAACTACTACACCTACGAAGATAAACATTATAAACCACTTTATAGCATACTAAACTAGCTTTAATGTGAGTGCTAAATGACATCTGTACGTCGAATGGGATTCCTGAGATATAAGGTTCTTAAAATAAAATTACTAACTACTGATTTTTCAGTACATTTTTTATGAAATGTTGCTTTTTAAAAAGCTATATCTCGAGAACTATTGAACGTAAATGGCTGTATTAGGGCTCAAATTTTAGCAAATTTACTCTAATTTAAATAATGTTCTCTTAGGCTTTCTACTATTGTTGGTAGTTTTATTGTTGGTAGTAATATAGACCTCCGAATGAAAAATTAAATTCACGAGATTTCAGGACGATGTGGCCAGTAAGCTTGGTATGCACAACACCGAGGGAGGGGGAGGGGAGAAATAGAGAGTAAAAGAAAGGAAATTAGAGTAATAGAAAAAAAAGTTAATTTTTTAAAAAATTATAAATAAAACACTAAAATATATATTATAATTAAGTAAATATATAATTAAAATTCATTTACGGAGTTTTGGTTATAGAGTCCAATGCTGTTATAAATATATGAACTCTAATATGGGAACTGTATTTTAAAAATGTCGTGTAATATAACCTAAACTGAAGTGGGGAAGAAGTAAGCATGAAGGGAAAGGAATTTTCCTTCTTGAAAAGCGGTTAATATTACAAACTAACTTATATACTTATCGACGTACAGTCAGGTCAAGAAATAATTGTAGCCGCTTTTTTGGAGGGGCGATAGTAAACCACTACCTAAATGGTAAAACTACATACAATGGTCGGGAAGAAGAAAAAAAATAGTTAACGACTATATATTTGCCGACGTTTCGCCTCACTTTGTAGAGCTTCATCAGGGCTAAAAAGGCACAAAAATATAGTAGGACAATAAGATACAAAAAAAGGTAAAATAAGGTAAGGTTAAAATTATGTAAATATAAGTGAAAAAGAAAATTATACATAAGTCAACGAAAAAAAGAAATAAAAATAATATTAATATAAAATAGACAATGATAAGAATATACAAGTTTGCTTATTTTTTTATTTATATTCTTTGCTATTGCTAACTAATTTTTGTTTTATTTTGACCGCACCCCCGATCATCTTCTGCATAATTTGAAATAATATGGTCAATCATTTATAAATATATAATATTTAATATTACCTGAATATTTTAGCGATAAAATATTATGAGGGAAACTCAGTATATATGATAATACTGAAGAGGTTCATTGGCTGAATATTAAGTCGTAGGAACTATGTTATATGTAAATAAGACTAATAAACGAGTCAGGGAGATACTTAGTTGATTCTATGAATAATTGAGTTGAACGAAAACACAAAAAACAGTCGAATAGATGCCAAGCAACAAGTTTATCGAATGCAAAGCCAGGGTTCCTTAACATTTTTCTAATTATAGGTTATCTGACATCTGGCGAGCTCTAATGTAATTACTGTCTTCATATTTATTTTAGCAACGAATTAAAAAAGGAGTATCCATGGTAACAAGCTTTTACTTTTTTCGCAGCGGTACCCTGCTTGTGCTAAAAAAAAACTTTTTTGGCACCCTCCTCCTGCTAAAAAAATTTTTGGCAAATTATTCTTACAGTAGTTAAATATGAAGAAAAAGAAGAAAACAAAAATTTGCGAAGTACTCGAATGCACAGTATATTTGCTATTTTGATTTTATTATATATATAAACAAATAATTGACCGTATTATTTCCAATTATGAAGAAGATGGTTAGTAATAGTTGTTAATAAAATACAAAAAAGATAAATTATGGTAGGGTTAAAATTATATAAATATAAGTGAAAAAGAAAATTATATATTACCTCTTTTTTTTTTTTTTTTTTTACTTAATTTACCTTTTTTTTTTGTATCTTATTATCCTACTATATCAACAGATTTTTAATTATTTTTGTATGTTTTGAGCCCTGATGAAACCGAAGCGAAACGTCTGCAAATAAATAGTTGTGAACTATTTTTTATCCTCTTTTGACCACACCCCTGACCATCTTCTTTATAATATTTTTATTTTTTCTGTAATATTTTTAGACAGACATTCATTGGTGGCAGCATAGGGGTACGCGTGTGGGCACCCCAGGGTGCAACTGTACCCAATTTGGGCACGCTGGGGTACCAATAATACAATATATATACTATAATATTTTATATACAATACAATAATTATAATACAGTTACTTGTATTATATTATATTATAATGGAATGAAAGCCTTTCCAATCAAAGTTGAACAAAAATTATATGGCAATTCATATAATATTGCCATGGATACGATATTTGTTTATCAATGGTTCATTCATGAATAAGGGTCGTATCCATGGCAACTTTAACTATTAGTTTCAACTTTAGCTAATTTTTGCCCATCTCTATTTCCAATACAGTTAAACTGCAGCCTAAATCCCACAATTTACCAGGACTAAGGATTCGAGGGAGTTATAAAACTGAGAATTTACAATACAAACAAAAAATAAATAAATAAGAATCAGCACATTAAACGTCATATTTCTTATTAACAATCAGTAACGAGTAATTTGTATCCAAACACAACAGTAAAAAAAAATACCTACACAAAGAACCATTGAAATCGGAACAAAGAATTGCCACAGCCCTTCGGAATGTGAACATTTTAATGGAAATTATAAAGATTTTTTTATAAGAGAGATTTTCAACCGATTTTTTTTTTTATTTATTTAAAAAATTACATCAAATACGGCCCGACCAGGGCCCTGTTTCATAATGAAAGCTGATAGTATCACTTCAAAATACAAGTATAGAAACAACGTGTTAATTGCACTTATACTTATTTTTTTCATAACAGGGAGGACTATTAGTGATATTACTAGAGTTAAAAAGTACTAAAGTACAAGTCAGTGTAATTGTATTAAGTTTAATCTACGAGACTAATAGTATTAGTTTGTACTTTGTTGTGAAACAGGGCCCAGATGACATCTATTGGTCGGTGCCAAAATAGCACATAAAAATGAAACACATAATTTTATTAATTACAATTTTGACTATTAGAGGGTACTACACTTTATAAGCTAGATAAGTTCATTATGAATTGATCCCTAGTGATAAAACTAATAATAAAATTAACAAATATTAAAATGAAAATAACTATGCAAAGAAATTTCTAGTATATATATAATATTTTCTCTGGTCCAAAGAAAAATTATTTTGAAATAATAAGTAACAATTATATCCGGACATTTTACTATTCATTCTTGAATAACAGGGCTTCGTCAGGGCTGTCATATTGACAACTTTGTTTCAATCTGACAGCCCTGACGAACCCCTACAAAGTGGGGCGAAACGTTGTTTAAAAATAAATATTTTTCCAGTACTATTTTGGTACCTTAAATGTTTGCAACCCAGACTATCTATCACCCTACTAGGAATTTTTATAATACTAAAAATTGATGTGAAATTTATATATTGCGAACTAATATATGTGATGTACGAGTTATAGGGGACTACTTGTTTAGCAACAGCGTTGTTTAGCTATGCTGTTCATAGACAGATAAACCATTTTGCGAGACTTAGTTATTTGCACGTTATTATTAACTTTAGTTCCCGCCATCACAATAAATTTGGTAAATTGGTACATTAGACTATATGATACCATATTTGTCCAATCGCTTACCAGAACTAATAAATAAATTAACTACAAAAAAAAAACTAGGTGCTTTCTTACTTCTAAGATTACCAATAGTTGATTTTGATTCGCTAAATGACCATATTTGCCTGTATTTTTTTTTTACAGATAATAATCTTCTATATAATTTATTTACTATATTACAATCTGTATTAACAATGTATGTGGGTGCTTAATAATAGATAATATTGGATCCTTGTTTTTATAATATTCTGTCACATCTTGTTTTATTCTCATTATTATATTAATTCACTAATTGTAAATTTGCAGCTTTATTATTCACTTTAAAATCCTTTCAGTTCATTTTTATTATTATTATTTTTTATTTAATTTACTTGTTTACGTTTTTTCCATTTTAGTAGTTGTTAATTAAATAATTAATTATATCACTTGAGATCAATTCATATTGTACTTATCTAGCTTAAAAATTCTATAGCCTCCACAAGGCTCTACAATACAAGAGATTTATATAGTTATAAACAGTTTGTGTATATGGTCGTGATTTTGTGGATAATTTTAAAATAAGAAGATTTAGATATTTATGATTTTAAATAAAAAAATAGGTTTTTAACTTATAATTAATGACCTGGGCAGAACAGCCTGCAAAACAAATTTTTAATTTTAATGTGAGGAAGAATTTATAATTGAAGATGTCCTTGAGGATAGCCGAAGTGGCCGAAACGTTAGACTGTTGCAATAAAAAGTGTTGAGATTAATAAGGATACAATTTTTGATTTATTTAATAAATAATTACCTGTCTCAAAAATTGAAATAATATATTTAATGTAATATTGACATTTTACTTATGTCTATCATGTTTATGCGTTATTTTGGAACCGATCGATAGAGGTCGGAACATATTGGATGTAATTTTTTAAATCCATTAAATAATATATATATATATATATGGCTGATTAGCTTCAGTACTGAAATTATGCTTACTTTTTAAATTTTAACTTAATTTGAGTAATTTCAATTAATAAGATGATAAATTGGAGAAGAATACGTCTTCATAATCTTTATGCGCAAGCTACATCGGAATGAGGTCAGACATAACAGACTGCAACGGTGTTGTTGTATAACACAAATTAGCAGTTAATCATTACACCGTAATATCATATCTTATTTTCTTAAATATGATTATAAATAGAATAATATAATAGACTATAATATAACGGATCTAAAAAGGTGTTAAAGTAGTGGAGATGACGATTGCTAAGTTAGAGGCGACCTACAATCAATCAATACCATGCGGACGTTAAGGGAAGAGGTTAGGGTGGGGGCAGCCAGGGGTCAAGTGTTGTGAGCTCTCCACAAGTGCCAAGTTATTACCTCACCACAACTCATCAAACATATTTACAACAGTTAACAGTTGTAAAATAATATCCAATTAGGATTAACATAAACAGTAATGTAACAGGCAATAACCTGAAGTGCAGCTAACAGTACTTCGTAGGAAACTTCGTCAGTGCTCTCATTAAGCAAGTTGTTTAAAAGTGGCTCTACACGTTTAGCAAAATTAGCCAAATAAGAACTGAATACTGGCTATCACACGATTGTACCTATTATTAATTAATTTTCTATTCATCGAAGTCAATCAACTAAGAAATTAATTTACTAAAATTCTTTTTTTTTAGTACCACTTTTTCGACCTACTTTTTTAGATGCAGCATTTTTTAAGAAATAGTATCTTTGAATTAACCAAGGCATATTTTTATATAAATATCCAAAAGGGACAGAGAAATAACATTAAAATAATAAAAATGTGCAATGACCGAGGTTAAAAGAAAGATATCTTAAACAATTATAGTAAAAAAAAAAAAAAAAGAAATGAATATTTTCAGATAATTATAGAATGAATCCTAATATTTTCAGATATTATTGTTTTGTTTTTTTCTTTTTATTTTCAGGCCTTTTCGGGCTGAATTTCCTTATTTATGTACATTTTATATTAAATATATTTATGTAATAAATAGCAGATATTTATGTTAATATTTTGACTTTTTTATCACTTAAAAATCCCATCTCGATTTATAATTACTCAAGTGATTTATTCTATTATTATGTGTTTATTTGATTTAAATAATTTTTTTTTTTTACCTAGAAAAATATACATAAACAAATTAAATATATACAATAAAAATGGATGTATATATGCAGGCAAATATTGATCTTGGTAGATTTAAATAATACTTCCTTATTTTATTTTATTGAGTAATTAGAAATCGAGATGGGATTTTTAAGTGATAAAAAAGTCAAAATATTTACATAAATATCTGCTATTTATTACATAAATACATTTAATATAAAAAGTACATAAATAAGGAAATCCAGTCCGAAAAGGCCTGAAAATAAAGAGAGAAAAAAACAATCATATCCGGAAATATTACTAAACAAACTACCAGGGCCCTGTTTCATAATGAAAGCTAATAGTATTAGTTGATAGTACAAGTGTAGAAACTAGTGTGGTAATAATACTAATACTTATTTTTTTCATGATAGGGATGACTATAAGTGATATTATAGGAATTAAAAAATACTAAAGTTCAAGTTACTATTGTACAAGTCAGTGTAATGGAACTAAGATAAATCTACAAGACTAATAGTATTAGTTTGTACTTTATTATGAAACAGGGCCCAGATATACATATTCCTACTTAAATGTACGTATTCAATTATTATTTCGTTAGGGGGGTACGAAAAAAAAAATTATTTAAATCAAATAAACACATAATAATAGAATAAATCACTATACCTCAACAGGAAAATATTTCTTAAATAAGAAACCATGGTTTTAGTTTCTTATAGCAGACTGAAAAGAAATTCTCTGAACCACAGATTTCACTCACCTAAAACAAAAATAAAAGATTACATTAGTTTTACAAATTTTATTTATAATCTTATAAATATTTAATTATAAAACAAAGAAATGTTTATTTTAAACTTGTTAACTAAAATTCAAGATTTTGATGGACTTGAGCATTTCAATGAGGAGGCAAAAAGTAAAGTCGTTAAAGTGAATTTTAAACTTTCATAAATTACGATCATGAACATAAAACTGTCTCCGTAAACTTTTATAGGCAAATGGCCTATTATGAAACACAGTTTACAAGAAAACAAGACGAAATACGAGATTTTATAAACAGTATAAACCAACCTTTTGGTCTTGTAAAACTACGTAATTTTATCAAATTGCTAATTCAGAAAAAAATACAGTTATTTCACCCCAATTTTTTATTACTTTAATGAAAACTATGTATAATTACAAGTCAACATTGATGAGTCTGTCAAGTATATTTAGGGAGGATAAAAATTTAATGTTTCAAAACGTTAAAAAAATACTTTTTCATTCGGAGCTCTGTATCTTTAAAACTACAACAACACTAGAAAATCTAAGAGAATATTATTTAAAGTAAAGTAAATTTAGTAAATTATGATCTTTAATAGAACTATTTACGTTCAATAGTTCATCACTTTATTTTTACTAATTTTCATTTTGTATAATTATTAACTTGCATCATTCTGTTTATATTTTCTCTTTTAATTTTTTTGGATTCATTGGTTGTTATCTTACTCTTTGTTCTTAGCCCTGAAGAAGATAGGAAGAAACTCTGCCCGAAAAGTTGGCACTATTAAATAAGATATCTTAACTTATTTGTGTTTTTTACTAACCGCACCCCAAACCTTCTGCTACTCATAAATAAACTACTTTGAGTGTTAATGAAAATCTGTACGTCGAATAGTTTACTAATGGTAGATTAAACTGAGATGGTACAAGCTGAAATTTATAACAACACATCTTAGCAGCAACTATGACTTAGGCAAAGTTTCACAATGATTATTACATATTTAAACTCAATTTTAAAATTCCAAAGAAATATAATATAAAAGTAGACAAAGAGCAATAGACGGTAAATAAAGCTAAGAGGTACTTGGAAGGAAATGAACTTGGAGAATGGATTGAACCAGGTCGGCTCCCGTTGCCAAACTGCTTCGTTCTTGGAACACTTCCAGTGGCTTTTACTGCACTACGAAACTTTATAATATTTATGAACAATTTTAAAATTTATTATTACATCTAGTAATATAAAAATAATATATAATTTTTATTTTATATGACTTTCATAAATCAAATACCAAGACAAAACATATAAAAAAGATATTAGACTCTGATATATAAATATATATATTAAGGTGTAGATAGTTGACCGTAGATTAATGCTTGAAGAAGTTTGTCGGGGGGTGCGACCAGTACTAATCTTCCCTCCTCTACGCCACAACCCCTGATGAAGACCTGAAACTCAAGGTCGAAACGTCGGCATAAAATAAATAAATATGGTTTTGTTTATTTATGTTGTTCTTTGCTGACCGCACCCCCCGACAAACTTCTTCAAACATAAATATATATATTATTTCATAATGCCCTGACGTAAAATTAAGACTGTTCCTTGTTATCGAATAAAATAGTCATTGTATTCAGTAAATACTCCTATCTCATTCCAAACGTCCGTCAAAAATCTTGGAGTCATTTTTGATCAAACTTCATCCGGGAAACTACACACTGTATAAATTTCCCGCCAAATGTCCTGTAGCAATTCAATAGAATCCGTTATCTCCTTCCACGTAAAACCTACCAATTCTTAGTTTCCTCTCTTGTTTCCCCCACATTGTCTTTGGCTATCTGAAATATGGTGGGCTCTCGGATAATCTCGAATCTAAACTTAAACGTCTTACGAATTGCGGAGTACGATTTATTTTCGGGATCAGCAGAGATACGCTCGTAACCCAGTATTACGCCGAACTGAAGTGGCTCTTATCCATCCTTCCTATTTCCTAGCTTCCTTTCTATTCCAAGTAATTAGTACTCAATGCCCCTCCTATATCCTAGAAAACCTGCAATTCAAATTCTCAGTCCAATCCGGTACTACCGGGACCCATATATCTGACATCTACCCTCCACCTCACCAAACTGCTGCCTTTTTTACCCGAGCTGCCTATCACTGGAACTCCATTCCCTCAAACAAGTAACGAACAGGAGGCGTAATAGCACTTTAAAATAGAAAAGTATTAGTAATTAAAAGTATTATTATAAAGTAGATTATTTTCTGTCTTTCAGTCTGTTAAATTTTATTTTCTCATATATACATTTTTTATTTTTACGTGTTGCTACGTCTCCTGTTCATTTTTAACCTTATAGTTTGTGCAATTTTTTATATTCTTATCATTGTTTATTTTATAATAATACTATTTTATTTCTTTTTCACTTGTTTCTAAATAATTTTAACCCTACCTTTACTTATTTTTTTGTATCTAATAATCCTACTATGTCAAATTATTTTTATTTGTTTTTGTATCTATTTATTCCTGATGAAGCTCTATAAAGTAGGACGAAGCGTCGGCAAATAAACAGTAGTTAACTATTTTTTTCTCTCTTTTGACAGCAGCCCTGACCATCTTCACAATTTGAAATTGTAAGGTCAGTTAATTATGTAAACAATATTTTTTTTTGTGTTAATTTAGATATTAAGGTGAAATTATTAAAATCCGTGGAGAACAGATACAGGGTTAAACTAGTTTTGGTGATTGCAATTTTTCCTTTTAAATTAGCAAACGAAAGTAGCCAGAGTTTCTATTCTTATTACTTCTTCTTTTGTTTTTTTCATCTTTTTTGTCGAAAAGATATTTCGATGCTCTAAACCAAGATGGATGATTGAATCGTGTGGCTTATGACGAGTCATTCATTCGAATGTATGAAATCAGAAGTAGCTAAGAAGTTACTTTCACGGCAGAAAGCTTTCACAATCCCAAGGCACACCTGACATCACCCACTCCAAGGCCTGAGTGTAAAGCGCCAAAGAGGTAGGGACATCTCCACCTACGCTCTTCGAATCGTTTCAGAACGATTCGTTCAAAAGATTATTTCTATATCTCAGAGATGAAAGATGTTTAGTATTTTTCATAGTTTTTATGGTCAACCTTAAACCTGGCTCTGATATAAATGTAAATGTGTTGAAAGGGACTAATTTAGGATTAAAGGGGTAATTCTTAATCCAAAAAACCATATGTGCATAAAATACATAAAAATTACCCTTATATTATTATTATTACTTCTTTTATTTATTTTATAAACAAAATAAAAAATTATTTATTTATTTATTTTATTTTCGTGTTTTCTCTGTATAATGCATATATATATATATTTAATGTTTTGTAAATTCTTACAATGTTTATATCTTATTTTTTATTTAGCCCTGACGAAGCGCTGCAAAGTGGGGCGAAACGTTGGTCAACAATAAATAAATTTTCTTTTACTATTTTGATACCTTTATTGACGGCCACTCGGACATCTACTTCATACGGTCAAATATCTTCTTCCAATACAAAATGATTTCATTAAAGAAATATATAAATAAAGCGGAATATTATAACAAGAGACCTTAAAGAGATTTTCGTGAAGTGAAAAAAAACAAAAAAAAACCTACAATAAATGTTTAAATATCCTTAAAAATCTTACCTAACATTTTATGAATCAAAATAAACAAGATCATAAACCCACAAAACATGTTTAAAAATTATAAATAACCTAAGTTCGATTAGCACTGAGGAGTCAGCCAAATTCGTACTAACTTTACAAACTATTTCAATTTTAATTTAAAAAATAAAACTTATTTTCTCAGCCTGTGTTACAGCATGATGCTCACTTGATTAATCTGAATTCAATTTCTGATAATTACTAAAATTAAAATTCAGAGAATACATAAATAATACTCGTATTCTAAAAAGAATGTATTTGCTAATCTCAAATGGTCCCACTTATGAATATGATGCAATTCTTCGAAACACTTAAAAGACGCCTTTATTCTATACGTTTCCTATTCTCAAGAGTACAAATCATCGTTTGATAAGAATAATTATGAAGTGAACTGGGAAAATACAGGAAAGTCACTGACTTGAAATTCAGAGAAATTTAATTTAAAAAAAAAATGAATTTAAAGTACCACAATGTTGTGGCAAACCAAACATAAGCGAAGTAACAGAGATCCACTAATCTTATGGTACCGGAGTCCGAAATAAAATCCTTTTGATAGAACATAAATCTTCAATTTTTTTTTTTAATATAATTTATTGATGACAGTTAAAACTGTAATAAAATATAATAAAAAAATAAAATTAAAATCTGTACCGCTACAATCCATAAAGAGTCAGGAGTTCAATACTTTGTAAGCAAGTACTGTTACTAGACCAACGGTTGTGCAAGGAGGTGATTTGGTCAGAATCACGCTCGACTGCCAGATTTTTACCCAATTTATAAGGCTGGGTTAGAGACCCACATGGGAGATTCACAGTTATAGTGTAACAGAAAACAATTTTCTGCACGACCAGATTTAAGCTCGGGCCTTTGGAGTTTGTAGCATCGTGCCTTACCACGGTGCCACCGCACTCCCATTAAAATATATACAACCAGTAAATTTCCTATTTGTTATAAAATGGCATGATACAAACTAGTGAAGAATCTATTTACTGATAGAACTCCAATAACATTTCAAGAGGAGAAGATCTCGGGCCCACATTCTTTTCTAACGCCTCAAATAATTTTAAAAATTAGTTCCTAGCAGTTAACACGAAAACCTATCACCAGTAGTTCTAAAACTTTTTGTGCCGGTTGCCCCAATCTCCAGTTGAAGTTAGATTTGTCTAAGACTTAAGTAAAACTCCAGTAACTTAGTGATCAGTTTCTATTAGTTTTGTTAACCCGGTTATCTGAAGCTGGTGTTGCGATGACATAACCTGTTCTATCAGAAAATTTTCTCTCCTACCGCATGAGAGAGTATTACAAATTTAATTTTGTTCTCACGACAAGAAACTGCTCGTATATTTCCATTGCTACAACATCTACTTAGCAAACGCTCAAAATTTCCCATACCTTACAAGAAATTATTATATTCTATGATAATCAGACCAATTTGGACAAACAAAATTCCAGCTCTCTGGGGCTTTACCAAACCATCAAATTTCTCCCGTATCCAATCCAAAATCCTTGATGCTCTTTATTACGTCACAAATAAACTCATCCACAAAGACCTTTATATTCCCTTCGTTACAGATTTGGCCGGAAAGAGATATGCGTCTTTTCATTCCAAACTCCTAACCCATCAGTTCTTAACCTCTCATCCTTAAACATCCCATATGATCCTCGGTGGCGTCTGAAAAGAAGATGGCACGGGACCTTCTAATTTAATTCATTATTTGGAAGGTTCTTTCCCAAGATTTTCAAGTGTTTAAAGCATACCACATATTTACATATTGTATTTTTTGTACAGTTGTAAATTACAATAAATAACTAAAAAAACTAAAGTAAATATTATAGGTTATAGTTTTCAACTTATCAATGACGGTATTTTATATAGGCGTTTGATGCAGAGTCATGAGTCATGTTTATGTTTTACAGACTATGGTAAGTGTCATTTCTTCATATTGAGTAAATACCATAAAGTAATCAATTGTTCGTAATCAGTATAAAAAATTTCTGTTTTCTGAAAACAGATAATTTTCCTTGATGATAATGTTTGTATGTGGTTACGAGATCGTATCTTAGACGTTTTGATGAACTATACTTTTTTTTCGTTTTGAGATGTTTAATTTTTGGTTTTAGCATCATAAAAAAAAATTGAATCGTTGAGAAATTAAAAAAGCGTATACGATTTTCTTTTTTTAAAAATATATATATTTTAATATTCTTTGTAAAGCGCGCTCTAGAGGCATCGCGGATAAGGCGGATGATAAATTTAAAATATCAATTTTTAATACTTCAATTTTCTATAGAATATTAATCTTCATACACTCCTTAATTTTCTAGTTTCATAAAGAAAAAATTTAATAAAGTTTCCTAGTTTCCAAGGTAAGGGATTAGAAATAAAAGATTCGAGTATTTGATTTATAAAAAATCGTAAATTAATTAAATGATAATACTTAGTGTTTTTCTTTTTTAAATTCCTTAATCGATAAGCTCTAGGAATAGTTAAGAGATTTGAGGAATCTAATCTAATTTATTAGATTTGAAGAAACTTCAAGAAAAATCGTCATAGTTAAGAGAATACTTTAAGTACAGAAATATATTTTATTTTTGTAAACGAATTGGAAAAAATATAAAGAAACTGCAATATATAATATAGTAATTGTAGAGAAGAAAGGTATACAAATAGCAGAAAAAATATTTATTAGCTACCTATGTTTCGGCCCACTTTACAGGTCTTCATCAAGGCTGAATTCTGAGAGATATATATTGCGGATGTTGTATTTTACATCTTCCAAGATTCAGCACTCATGAAGACCTGGCAAAGTGTACCGAAACCTTGGTTACTAATAAAGAGTTTTGTCTGCTACTAATAAAAAAAAAAGTTAAAAATGTTCATAAAGTTGCTAAAACGTAAAAAGAAGAAGTTTCTAAAACGGCCTATAATGTCTTAAATATAATTACATAAAGAAATTAACGTTTAGTCATTTCAGGTGTAAGAATTATTATAGATAAATACAAACAGAATAACGCATGTTTGACACAAACATAAGGCTGTGTTTATTTATTTTTTCACTAATATAATAATAAAAAAATAATAATATGTATCGTTACGACCCATGAGAGGGTTCAGTACTTCAGGAACCACAGTTTTTAGAACAACGGTTATACAAGGAGCTGATTTTTTCAACATCACTCTCAATTGCCAGATTTTTCATCAATTAAGGGTACCCGTTTATAAGGCTGGGTGTACTCCAGGTCTCCAGAACCCACAGGGTTGACTCACCACTACAGGGTAAACGAAAATTATTATCTGCCATAATCTGATTAGAACCCAGAAAATAATATACTAACGTTAATTTTAGTCTATTTTAGCTAAAGAATTATAATAAAAATTTAAAAAAATATTCCTAAAAATTGAAAATTGTTTATCAAAGAAATAAATAAGCAAAACAACACACACCAAAATAGAATAATCCTCGAAAAAGAAACGAAAATATTGGTCAAGAGTTCTTTGCCTGCAGGCGGCCATCACTCTCAAGGCTGAACCAACACGCCAAGAGATTATCAATTACTTCTCAAAGAGTCATTACTAACTAAAAAGTTATGTAATTAGCATTTTATGATTATTATTTTCTAATATTCAATTTATAAGGAATAGATACACTGATAAATGATGAACAAAAGGAAAAGTGAAAAAAAAATATCTGAACAACGTCTAAGTAAAATAAAAGGAAATACATAGATTAATGTGTTATGTTCAAATTATTTAAAATGATATAAGGAAAAGATGTTAGAAGGTTCGAACAATGAGCACAAAATGTAGAAATTATTTTAATAATCTGGGCTAAAAACAAAAACAAGATAGCAACCATTATCAATAAAAAGAAAAACAGAATAAGAGAAAAAGGGAAAGTAACAGATAATATAAGTAAATAAATATTATTAAAAGAAAATGTATTGAGTATTATCAGACAACACTGAATTGAGGAAACTGTGCCCAGTAAATATAATTCAGGTTATTATAGCATTGCGGCGAATAAGATGGCCATGTAAGGTTGTGGGGTTTAGTAATAAACGGATCCCTAAAATATTAATAAACCCTGAAATGTCGGGTAAACCCCCGAGGGGTAGGCCGAAACGTAGATGGGAGGTTTGTATTAAGACTGATTTAGTTGATTTAGGTTTGGAGGAGCCTCACTGGAAGGAGGTATTCAGAGAACGATTGGTAGTGTCTGCTTCTAACCTTCTGCTTCGCTAAGCCCGTATTATTAAGTATACAAGTATTATAAGATAATTAAAGTATACAGGGTATTAAAATTATAAAAGGGGATAGGAAAATAAAATAATGAATATGAAAATTCATTACATAAATGTATTTTTTTTTTTATATTTAATGTAATTTACATCTGTTCAAAATAATAAATAGAATAAGTGAATATGTGGATTGTTTCATTTACACTTGAAAATCTTGGAAAGGAACCACCCATTGGGGGTAGTTCAAGCATTGATTTAAATTAGAAGGTACTGTGGCCATCTTATTTTCAGACGCCTCGGAGGATTATCAGGGATTGTTAAGGATGAGAGATTAAGAACTAATGGGTCAGGATGGGTGAGGAGTTTGGGATGAAAAGACGCATATCTGTTTTGGGCCAAATCTGCAACGAATAGGATGATGTTAAGGTCTTTGTGGATGAGTTTATTTGTAACGTAATAAGGAACATCAAGGATTTTACGTAGGATTGGACGCGGGAGGAATTTAATGGTTTGGTAGTGCCCTAGAGCTCAATTCTATATGTTCAAATTAAATGTATTCAAAAATGAAAATTATTTAAAATTAAAATTATAAAAAAGTGAGAAAGAAAACTTATATGTAAGCAAAATGAAGCAGATTGAAGAAGTAAAAATAATGTTATATAAACCAAAATGAATAATTAATACAACTGACAATAGTTTCATTCCGTTTATTAAGTTTAGTCAATTTTTTTTAAATTGCTCGATTTAGGATCATAACATAATAAAATGATGTTTTATTATGTTTTTTAGTGTTGTTGGCAGTTTTAAAGATATAGAGCTCCGAATGAAAAATTAGGGTTATTTAAGGTTTTGAAACAGCCGCCATTGTTTATTCCCCCTACCTATACCGGGCAGACTCGTCCAATTTGACTAGTAATTATACATAGTTTTCATTAAAATAATAAAAAATTGGTAATTTAACTTACCATTAATTAGTTTATGGTATCTTTGTAGGGGTCGTAGTTTTTATGATATTCGCATATGAATATAAATTTTGCAAATGATAATTAGTTCGAACAACTATAAATCAATTTATTTTAGCAAATATCATGAAAAGTACTACTCCTACGAAGATAAGTGTCATAGACTAATTATAGCTCATTAAACTAGCTTTAATTAGAGTGCTAATAGGCATCTGTGCATCGAATGATTTTTGAGAAATAGATGATTTCCTAAAATAAATTCACTTACTACTGATTTTTTCAGTAATTTTTTATGAAATATCGTTTTTTAAAAAGCTATATCTTGAATACTATTGAAGGCAAATAGCATATTTTAGCAAATTTACTCTACTTTAAATGATGTCCTTTTAGATTTTCCAGTGTTGTCAGTAGTTTTAACAATATAGAGCTACGAATAAAAAAATAATTTTTTTAACATTTGAAACAGCCACCATTGTTTATTCCCCCTATATATACTTGGCAGACTCATCCAATTTGACTAGTAATTATATTAGTTTTCATACTAATAGTTTTAATATTAGTTTTCATTAAAATAATAAAAAATTGGGGTGAGAAAACTGCCTTTTTTCCTTTTGGGCTCTTGTACTATAACTTAACTTTCCTCTTTCAGAAGTGATATAGGACCGTTGCTAAATCGAGGGTAATACTAATGCATTATCACTTAAAATTAAGTTTGAATATGAAATTTAATAATTAATTAAATGGTTCAAAGTCAGATAACCTACAATAAAATAATCAGATAAGTAATAAAACATAAATCATTCTTTAAGAAAGATAAAATTAATTATAATGCATATACACATATTATTTCGTAATACTTATAAGCAACTCGTCCCTAAACAGAGGGTTATCATATTCTGGAGTCTTCTTCAACGCAAAATAGCTAACTTTTTATCAGTATTAAGTTTATGTTAAACCGACTGTCAGAAACCAAAATATGTTTAGTCTAATCTAGTTCACGATCTTGAAGAAATGTAAAATAACTTATAACATTATGCTATCTGACGACAGAATTAATAAAATCCTTTCACATTCCTTATACAGTTTAGCATAAAATATAATTTTGAAATTGGACATTCTCAGTTTTGCAATATTTATGATGAAATACTCCATTTTCCATATCTGCCTGTCTAGCGTATGTTAACTTTTTAGTTGTTTTGAAAGTTATAGGTCATTAGAACATTTAAAGAATTTTATATATCGCAATAATTGACTTAAATGGACAAGCCTCATTTAGGAAACTAATATTACTGTTTATTATTACATTAATTTTCCACTTAATAGAGCTATTTATGTTCATTAGTTCCCGATATAGAGCTGTTTAAAAAGCAATATTTTATAAAAAATGTACTAAAAAATCAGTAGTTAGTGAATTTATATTCAGAAATCTATAACTAAAAAACCATAAGACGTACAGATGTCTATTAGCACTCAAATTAAAGCTATTTAAACGTACTATGAAGTAGTTTATGACACTTACATTATATTTGCAGGATTAATAGTTGTCGTGATATTTTCTAAAATAAATTGATCCTTGTTCAGACAAAATTTGATGTGCGAAATTTATATTCATATGCGAATATCATAAAAACTACTACCCCTACGAAAATATGTGTCATAAACTACTTCATAGTAAGTTAAATTACCTCCATTTTGAATGCTAGCAGACATCTGTAAATGTAATAATTCCTGAGATATATTTTTCCAAAATTCAAAATTATTCTTCGATCAACTAAAAATAGTTTTGTTGAATATCATGAAAGCTACTACTACGTAGATAAACATCTTCAACTGCTTAACGTACACGTGTATAAATAGTACCTTCTCCGCAGAAAACTCAGTACAACCTGGATAAGGGCGCCGTGGCCAAAAAAGTTTGGGAAACGCTGTGCTAATGAAGAATGAGGCTATGAAAAAAAACCCAGTATAAACCCATCATTTACCTTTCTTCATATCACTCTTGATAAGTATCACTTGGGGAAATTAATTTTAGTGTTTATTAAAATCATTAGTAATATAGAAAACTCTTTTACAAAACAATTGCAATTTACTATGAAGAAGATCGTCAGGGGTGCGGTCACAAGATAACAAAAATAGTTAACAACAATTTATTTGTTGACGTTACGCCCCACTTTTTAGAACTTCATCAGAGCCAAAAAGATACAAAAAAAAACTAAAAATAATTCGACATATTAAGATAATATGATACTAAAAGGTAAATTAAGGTAGGATTAAAATTATGTAAAAATAAATGAAAAGAAAATTATATACAAATGAAAGAAAAGAGTAAACAAAATAGTATAAACATAAATTAGACAATGATAAGAATATAAAAAATTATGTAAACTACTAGGTTAAAAATGAAAAGGAAGCGTAATAAAACAATAGAAATTGTTTTTTTATATTTTCAGGAATATTTAAATCTTTCTATTTCGTTTTCTCTTCATCCTATATCAACACAATATTTAAAGCTCAAAATTAACTATCCGTAGAACCTAGCTTATTGTGGGCTTAGTGTAAGGCGTCATAGGACAACCTGGTTGTGACCCCAACATACATATAAGGTTGATTTTTACAGATTTTGGCGTTGTATAGACTACTTCACATATTTTTACTTTTTACTGCTCGATTTTTTCATATTTTGGGTTGATTGCTGCACTCTGATCTCTCCTCCAGCTCCATTATTCCACAGCTGACTCACTACCTGACAGGCAATGGTGGACTCCCCCCAACTGGTCCCCCTTGGATATAATGATCTGGATTATATGGTAGAGGGAGCGGCGTCAGGCAGAACGGGTTCTCCATCCGGTCGGCGTCTGGAGTAGCCGCAGGATCACACAGTACCTCTTTTACTAGTTTTGAGTTTACTCCATATTTATTGTACGTGATATATTATTTAATATGTTCAACAATATCTGAACTAAATAAATATCTCGTATGTCTACTATATGTATACTAATATGCGTCCATCGTATAACTAAATTCCTGCCCTACAATATCCTTTAATAATACCCCCTCATTACTGTCGAACGTTACTTATAGTACAAGAGCCGGGAAGAAAAGAAGGCAGTTATCTCACACCAATTTTTGATTACCTTAATGAAAACTATGTATAATTACTAGTCAAAATTGATACGTCAGCCAAGTATAGGTAGAGGGAATAAAAAATGTCGGCTGTTTCAATACCTTAAAAAAACATTGATTTTTCATTCGGAGCTCTATATCTTAAAAACTACCAATAACACTAAAAAATCTAAGAGAACATTATTTAAAGAAGAGTAAATTTTTTGAAATATTAGCCCGAAAAGAGCTGTTTACGTCTAATAGTTCTCGAGATATAGCTTTTTAAAAAGCAAAATTTCTTAAAAACCTACTGAAAGATTAGTAGTTAGTTAATTTTTTATTTTTTTATTATGATTTATTTTTAGAAATCTATATCTCAGGAACTATGTGACGTACAGATGTCTATTAGCACACAAATTAAAGCTAGTTTAATGAGCTATAAAGTAGTTTATGACCTTTACCTTCGTAGGAATAGTAGTTTTCATGATATTTTCTAAAATATATTGATTTATTGTTCTTCGGAGAATAAGTTTGATTTATGAAAAACTTCATTTCAGAAACCATTGGACGTACAGATGTCTGCCAGCGCTCAAATTAAAGCTAGTTAAATTTACTACAAAATAGTAACATAAATACAGAAAATATATCTCTAGATACATAAGACGCACAATTTACTATTCGTTAAATGACGTTCTCTTAGGTTTTCGCGTGTTGTTCCTACTTTTTAAGATATGGTCCGAATGAAAAATTATTTTTTTTATCGCTTTGAAACAGCCGCCATTTTTTAATCCCCCTACCTATACTTGGCAGACTCGTCAATTTTGACTAGTAATAGTTTTCATTAAAGTAATCAAAAATCGGGGTGAGATAACTGCCTTTTTTCTCCTTTTGGGCTCTTCTACTATTAGGACTACATCTGGACAAACGACTGACATGGAATCCTCACACAAGACTGAAAAAACAGGAAACTCCTCGACGATTTCGACTATTATATTACTGATCTACATGACTATAGAAAGACCTATCTAGATACACGGAGTTGAACTTTGGGGCTCCACTAAACCATCGAATGCCTCTCGTATCCAATCCTAAATGGTCCTTACTTCGTTACAAATCAAGCCCTTCATTACCTGATAATCCCTATAGGCGTCTGAAAAGAAGATGGCCCCAGGATTATCTTCTTGTCTAGCAACGTTATTGGAATTCTATCAATGGGAAGATTCTCCATATGTTTGTATCATATCATTCTGTATCTAATAGCAAATTTACTAGTAGTATATAATTGTAAATAACAATAAATTATTTAAAAAAAAAAATTAAGATAGTTAAATAAGATATATTTTTAAAAACAAAAAATAATTTTTGCAGAATTACACGCTTATTGTAATGTACCAAATTAATTTTTAAAATACAAATAAATATAAATGATGCAGTTTATTAAACAAAGATTTTTCATTTTAAATTATCTGTTATATAAAAATGAATATTTGTTTGTTGGTACTTTATGCACTGCAACACCGTTCATCAAATTGAGGTGGGGCTTTTCGCTAAATGTAGAATATAGCCTGACTCGATTTTATCAGGAAAAAAAAAAGTTATTAACAAAATTTTGCATTTTTGGCACGTAGCTCAAGAAGTAAACATTTTTTTCATAGTTATTAAATGCAAATCGATTCGTCTCTGTTTGAAAAATGAGAATAAAATATTACTGATTCTATTAAATGATTTTTTATTCAATAAAAATTTTAAAAACATAATGAGTATTTCAGTAAATAAAGTCAACAATTTTTTTTTTTTTTTAAAGTAAATCGTAAAGAAATAAAAAAATTAAATGGAGAAGATGGTCGAGGGGGGGGGGGTATTTCTAACACAAATATTAGAAAAACATATTGGTTCGTGCCAACGTTTTGACCTGAATTTCAGGTCTTCATCAGGGAACTTTTAAAATTAGTAATTTTTCACCTTAATTAATTCGGAAGATTGATTTTTTTTTTTTATTCCGATGACCAGTGTTCATATAATCGATCATAACTCATCTGGATTTTATCCAACCCCTATGTTGCTACAACCGTTGGAAAGATTAATGTCTCATTTTTTTTAACTTAATTAGATATAAAATGCCAGTATAAGCGTGAAATATTATTTTTTTAAATTTTATTTTATATCTCCGGTTCTAATTTGTTTAATTAGACTTGGTTTGTACCTTTTGGTGTAGTTTATCCCCTAAACCTCTATGTCTGGTGTAGATTGGTTGAGTCATGAAGTTTTTTCTTTCTGTTTTTTTTTTTTAGATATTTTTATTGAACTTTACAATTGTACATTTATAAACATACATCCGGCAAATTTGATTTTAGTCTATAATGGAGTGATACGGGCGTGAAGAGAAATTACCCATTGGTTGCACTCTAATGACGTTTTTATATTAGCAGAACTCGTGGCTTCTTTTCAGGCACAACGGAATGGAAGAGGGAGAAAGGTCAGAAATATGTGGGTTTGGGTGATTAGGGAGTTTATAATGGAAGGATTGATATCTGGTTCGGGCTAGGTCGGTTACGTTTGGAACATTAAGGTCTTTTTGAATGACATGTCACAAATAAACAAAGTAAGGAGCATTGAGAATTTTGGATTGTAAGTATTGGATACAGGAGGAATTCCAAGATTTATTGGAGCCTCAAAGCTCAACTCCGTATGTACAGATAGGCCGTTTAAGTTAATTCTATTTTTCAAAAAATAATCAGAGGATAACAAGGAAAAAAAGTTTGGACCAAAAAAATTTATTTTTCGTTTTTCTTGAAAATTTAAGTGTTTTTTCCCCTATCGAACAGATTCGCTACCTTAGACTAAATCTGGAGAAACGACTAACCTGGAATCCTCACACAAGACTGAAAAGATAGGGAACTGCAAAATGATTTAGACTATTACAGAACTTACGGTACAAACGGTCTAAACTTTCGATTCATTACAAAAGATCTGCAGGACTGTAATAAGGCCAATCTGGACATACGGAGTTGAGCTTTGAGGCTCCAATAAACCTTCGAGTTCCTCTCATATCCAATCATTGCAATCCAAAATCCTTCATAAAATCCTCAATGCTCCTTACTTTGTCACAAATAAAATCATACATAAAGACCTTAATGTTTCATATGTAACCGATCTAGCCCGAACCAGATATCATTCCTTCCATTAAAAACTTCCTAGCCACACAAAACCACTAGTTTCTAATCTTGCTTCCTCTTCCATTCCTGACAATCCTCCGAGGCGCCTGAAAAGAAGATGGCCACGAGACCTGCTAATGTAAACCGTCATTAGGGTGCTGCCAATGGGTAGTTTCTCTACACGCCTGTAACACTCCAAAGGTTACATCAACTTTGTTTTACTGCTAAAAAATCGTTAACCACACTTTGAAAGGCCAGTTAGTCCTCATTGTTTCAATATAATATTGAAGCACAATGAGAGTATATAAATATAAAAAATTATTCATATTTTATGCAACATGCATATGACAATATATAATCAATTTGCCTAAAATTAGAAGAAAAAAAACAAACTAAATAGGACCAGTATCAACGATTATACGGCAAAGTTAGCTGTTATAATTTATGTTACTATAGTTACAATCTTATCACTTCATCTATATATTATTTGATATCAAAGTTTGAATATTGTTCAATTATTGTATATACAACTTCATCCATAGCAATAGCGAAGCATTGCCGGGTCTGCTAGATGTTTATATATATTTGTAGCTTTCTTCTCTATAATAGGGATATTCATGATGTTGTGTTAAATGTTAAATGTTTTACCATGTTAAATGTTATAACTATAAGATTGTGAGCAGCCCTATTTGAAGTCATGTTAAACGTTAAATGCATA
>NW_027112985.1:158145-159735 GCF_000696795.3 Halyomorpha halys | reverse complement strand
TGAGTTTTTCCATTTAACACGCTTTAACATGTTAAACTAAAGATCATGAATACCCATACTGTATCATTCCTCATTCGAAAGCTTTGTACATCGGTTCCACAGTTGACATAAAATTACTGGTTTTGACTACTCCATTCTAACGAACGATGAATTCTTTCTCTTTGAGCTGCCAAAAGTTATAACGTGTGTATCTATTATTAATATTATACATGTTGTACGCGATGTGTGTATTACAAATGGACGGGAGATGGTTGTAGCAAACAACAGAGCCTTTAAGGATGGACTGACGCAGACAGTTCCAAGGCCTAGCTATATTCGAACAGTCTGACTCTAACATGGTTCAAACGTATCGTTGTTTATTGTAACTTAAATAGCAATTCATTAATAACAGAAATAAGTTTATGATTTAATGTTATTACGGGCTTAGATGCGCATATTTTGAAAAATATTCTTCCAATGTACGATTAATTACTTTTTAGTTGAAATTATCAACCATTTAAAATTTGTGCTAGTAATGAAAAAGAGATCTCAAAAATTAGAATTTACAAAACTATTATCCTTCTCATTGTTTCTTTACATTGTAGATACAAGACGTGGTCTCTTACACTTAAGGATAAACAGCGCCTAAGGGTTTTCGTAAATAAAGTATTACGTAAAATATTCGGTCCGAAAAAGGATGAATTATCGGGAGAATTTAAAAGGCTACAAAACACTAAATTAAGGGAACTGCACTCGGTAAACATAATTCATGTAATAGCACTGTGGCGAATAAGATGGGCTTGTAAAACGTAACACGTAGGGCATTGTGGTGAGTGGATCCCTAAAATGTTAATAAACAATGAACCGACGGGTAAACGTCTGAGGGGTAGACCGAAACGCAGATGGGAGGATTGCGTTATAACTGATTTAGTAGAATTGGGTTTGGAGGGGCGTCACTAGAAGCATGTATGTAGAGAGAGATTGGTGGTATCCGCATCGAACCTACGTGTTCGTTAGGCTTTTATTATTATTATTATTAATTAACAATGGATAAATTTATTAAAATTGCATAAACTATGAAAGAATTTGATTTTTTATTTATTTACTTAATACTAGATCGGCCTGGTGGGCCTTACAAGGTTAATGTAAGAGGTACCAAATTTTATTTTTAACAATTGATTATGGGAGGGGGGTATAGTGTCATACAAAAGACACCCCTAACTATATACAATGTTATAAATAAAACTAAAAATTAAGATAAAATAAATAGGTAAAAATAACAATTCTTAATAAAAGATAAAAGAAACGTTATAGCAAAAACAATGACATTTATATACTTAACAAAATAAATAATTGACTTCTAATGAAAAAAGATTTGATAATTAAATTAAAGAGATAAGAGGAAATATAAGTTTTCCATGTTGAAAACACATAAACAGTAATAATATTAATAGTAATATAGATTTATTATATACCTTTGGAAAGTCAAAGATTTAAGAAAAAAAATATATATAAATGTAAAGTCCTATTTATAACGACTTAAACCATTGCCGGTTTATCCCATTACAACGGACAGAACATCAGTACCAGCTTATCTCCTACCACGCACGG
>NW_027112985.1:157897-158095 GCF_000696795.3 Halyomorpha halys | reverse complement strand
ACATCAGTACCAGCTTATCTCCTACCACGCACGGGCTGGGTAAGGCGTTTAAACTGTTTAGTCTACCAAAGATATCTAAGACTATGACTAGATTCTTTGCTTCCTGTTTTCTAAGATTAATTTAACTGAAGAAGGAGACGAGGTTTAAGTATGCGGTCGACTCTGAAACCGATCAGAGTGTAATGCTTCATCACTTCT
>NW_027112985.1:143566-156862 GCF_000696795.3 Halyomorpha halys | reverse complement strand
ATAAATATTCTATTGTTGAAATAATATACAAAATTCAAACAATATGTCTGCCAATCAGAATGAAAATGGCATAAGCCGTTTCGCAATTACTGCGAAATATAAAGTTTTTAGTATAAATGCTTAAATAATTTTATTAAAGTTACAAAATATCTTCTCTATAGGGTGTATTAAGTAAGTGAAAATGTTTTACCTAATTTGATAAAACATTGCTTAATTTTTTCCCGCTAGCATTGTTGAAATTACAATTGAATTTTTTTAACTATAATTACTTCAAAATACTTTTTATATTCACAATCCAATTATAAAACTTCATTAACTGGCTTAGATTCAAATTTTTTGGAGTGGAAAAAAAAACATGAAAAATCAATCAAAAACGTGGACTATGTCATTTCATAACAATATTTCTTGCATCGGTTAAGGTGCTAATTGGATTTTAGCAGTGGAATATTCCAGGGATACAAAGTAGTTCTTGCGAGGACTTTCTTTTAAAAATGGGAACTGATCCTTCGGAAAGATTAACGCCTTTGTTTCCCAGATGAGTTTGGGGTCAGTCACCTTAAGTGGAAGGTGGAAGTGGGAAGGGAGTCAAGTAGCTACCTACGCCAGAGCTCAAACGTTCCATCGTTTGTCGTTTTATCTCTTTTCAGTCAATAAATATAAATATAAATAATAATAATATAGAAAAATATTGAACGTAAAGTTATATCAGGTCTCAATCCAAAGTTCGTTAAATGCACCATAAAGTTATTTGTAATGATCATTTTCCAAAGAATAGTAGTTTCCATAGTTACTAAAATATATTCACAAAATCTTATTACTTGTTAAAGATATTTCTTATTATAATAAAATATTTCTATTTGGAAGCCTGTATTTAAGAAAATATCAAACATGATTCCTACTAGGTTCAATTTAAATCTGGATAAATGCACCATAAAGTTATTTGTAATGATTATTTTTCAAAGAATAGTAGTTTTCATAACTACTAAAACATATTTACAAAATTTTGTTTCTCAATTTTGTTGTTTTTACGGATATAAAAAAAAAATTCTATTTGGAAGCCTGTATCTAGGAAAATATTGAACATAAAGATTCCTTGCGAGACTCAATTTGAATCTGGATAAATGCACCATAAAGTAGTTTCCATATTTGCTAAAATTATTCACAAATATTTCATCTTTACACTTTCTTGAGACTGGTTGTTATTATTTAATAAATAAATTTTATTCTCAAAACAATTTATATTTCTTTATTAATCCGACGTTTCGGCCATCCTCAAAGACAATGTTAATACAATTTTAGAACCACAACATTTTAAAAAAAAATAACTTTATACAGGCTATTCTACCAAATTAGTTAATTTCAGTCCACTATTACCCTATTTTGTCAATTCTTCACATTAAATTAACAATTAAAACTTTTAATCACAGTTAACCAACTGTATATATTGGACATATATTGTTGTGATAAATTATAATAGAGAAGGTTGACCGTTTTAATTAAAATTTTAATTTTTAATTAATATGCGAAAAATTGACAAAATAGGCTAATTGTGTACTGAAATTAATGACCTGACCAGAATAGCCTACATAAATTTTTTTTTTTTAAATGATGTGGTTCTAAAACTGTATTCATGTTGTTCTTGAGGATGGCCGAATTGGCCGAAACGTCGGACTTATAAAGAAATAAAAATTGTTTTCAGAGTAAAATTGGATAAAATTTAAACAATATATTCACAAATGTTTGTTACTTATTATTATTAAACAAAAAATATACTAGTGTTTAAAAGATTATATCTAGAAAAATATTTAACAAATTGTTCTGCTAGAACTCAATTTTATTCTAGGTTATTTGATAGGTTTTTAAAAATATTAAGATGAATGAATAAATATACTGGAATACAATTGAAAATGTAAAGAGGATATGGCAAAACTGAGATGTTGAGGTGGGTTGGGTTACTCAATGAAGTGTTGATATAGTGATAAAGTGAAATAGAAATTGTAAACTAATTATTGTAATAAGTGTAACTGAGAATATAATAGGTAATTTAGCACATTATGATGTAAAATTAATTTATTAGTGCATTTTTTTTCTAATTTAATAAGTATTATAAGTAATTGACAAATAATAAAAAGTTCACAAAGATATAACAGACTACAATAGTGTGATAACCAATGTTTGCCTATGATTGGGTGAATAAGAAAGGAAATTTGATTTTTCTAAATGTTTTAAGAATTAATTTATAATAAATGAAATGTAATTTAAAATCTTTAATTAAGAGATCCTTGAGAATGGCTGAAACGTAGGAGTTTAAAGATAATAAAAAAGTGTGAGACTATATGGATTTTCTTGAAATTAATAACCTTAAAGTAGTCGGTTTTAACTGAATTTATGTTGTTAAATTATTGTTTTCCACGTGTCAGAAAACATACAATGCATGAATCTATGAAATTTGTCACTTTGAATTGTAGAGTGCTTAGTCAAGAAAGATGGTCCCGAAACGTACGGATACATAAAAAGAAAATGAAATAAAGTTATTATAGACGAATTATTTACTTCACTTCATTAGATAAATAATTGCATAACTCCTACTGTTAAATTCTTAAGATAATTAAACAAATAAAAAAGAATAATAAAATAAACGATTTATATATTCTTATTATTGGCGCCCAAGGATCAAGGTTAAGCTGTACGATTAGTAGGTTACTGTGGTACATCTTTCAGCGAGGTATAGTCTATTGTAGTACTGTTAATTTGTCGACTTTGGCAAAATTTATTCATGTTATTTGTTTTAATTTAAGATACTGCAAAATATAACTAGGTAAACAACGTCTAGTACAGTATAAGAGCCGGGAAGAAAAAGGGGTAGTTATTTAACTGGAAAAATTAATTTTGTCCGAACAACTATAAATCAATTTATTTTACAAAATATCATGAAGGCTACTGCTCCTAAGAAGATAAAAGTTAGCAACTACTTAATAGTACATTAAACTAGCTTTAATTTTAATGTTAATAGACATCTATACGTTTTTGAGATATAGATTTCCTAAAATAAATTCACTTACTCTACTGATTTTTCAGTACATTTTTATGAAATGTTGCTTTTTAAAAAGCTATATCTCGAATACTATTGAACATAAATAGTTGTATTAGGGCTAATATTTTGGAAATTTTATTCTACTTTAAATGATGTTCTCTTAGGTTTTCTAGTGTTGGGAGTTTTAAGGATATAGAGCTCCGAATAAAAAATTAGTTTTGTTTTAACGTTTTGAAACAGCCGCCATTTATTAATTTTCCCTACCTATACTTGGCAGACTTATCATTTTTGACTAGTAATTAGACATGGTTTTCATTAAAGTAATCATAAATTGGGATGAAATAACTGACTTTTTTTCCACCGGGCTCTTGTACTAGTACTTTAGAAGAAAGATTTTCCAAAAATTCGTCATCTAAGTCCAGTCATGCTATTTAAATGAGAATAAGTCCTGTCTGATATTATAGAACAATTACGTGCCGGGTTTGAACCATATGTTAGATCTATTTCGAGAAAATCGAAAAAAAAAGTCAATAATCGATTCGATAAAGTGTCACTTCCGGACAGTCGATTTTATCGACCCCACCCCCCTCTCCAAGTACATCCTAGCCTTAAATAAGTATTTTCAGTTCGTACGAATATTCGTTTTTGAGCAAGGCTGTTAATACAGAAGTCTCCATTGTGGGAGAATGGGTTAATTGGAATCACAGGACTTCAAAAACGTGTATTGGAAACCCTAATTCCAAAATTTTCACTATCGAAATACTTTCCCTTACTATATATTCCTTATGTAGATAAGTGAAAGGAAAAAAACAAAACATAAAGCTTGTTTGGCCATTACTTGTTCACAAGAATAAAATAACATAGTAGTTTATATAGTTTTAAAAGTATGCTGCTTAATATATGAATTTAAAATGTAGTATCAATTAATTTATAATACCTAAGATTTTATTAAGATGACTAGGAGGTAGAAGTAGAAAAAAGTTCAACAAAGGCCGCTATTTTTTATTCCCCCTACCTATACTTGTCAGATTCATCAATTTTGACTATTAATTATACATAGTTTTCATTAAAGTAATCAAAAATTGGGTTTAAATATCTGCCTTTTTTCTCCTCTTGGGCTCCTGTAACTAATTTTAGTACTGTTAATTGGTCGGCGTTGGCACATTTTAATCAAGTTATTTAGTTCAATTTAAGATATTGCAAGGCATAATTGGAAAACAATGTTCACAGAATAGCAACGTCCTTACTAGAATTACGTTCCATTTCATGGAATGAAATTGCGTAGTTCCATTGAGATTCTAGTGGACCAATGCTCCCCCAGATCATATTGGCCGATGGTGGAATAGAATCGGGTGAATTTTGCCTCCCTGGAAGACCAGATAGCGAACAGCTGTGGACTGTTCGGCAGCTGCTATGCACTCGCCCTGGCCTTGGTCCAACCGAGGAATGCCATCTCCCTCTATCACAACTGTGGGGAGTTGTGGCTCAGGTATATCTCCACTCTATATTCACTTTCCCAGTCTCTGCCAAAATATCAGGTAATACCTCCCAAGAAAGAAATTATATACAAATTTCAATTAAACAGAGCTAACTCTCATAAAATAGACAAATATTGTTAGGATAGCATTGATGCGTTCCATAAATAAAACCAGTTAATAATGATTGATCAGCCATTAAACCACGAGGTTATTTTAATACCCAAGCTAAGCAACAATGAAACATTCTGGGTTATTTGAATAAATGAAGTCTGAAAATTCGTTTTTGATCTGAGAATCATTTTTAAAAATTTTACTTCTAAGGAAGTAGTCCAAATTTCTGAACAGATGGAATCTAGTCCAGAGTTAAGTCTGGGGAATAAGGTGGGTGTGGAAGAACTTCGTAACCCAGCACGTGTTTCTCCACGTCTGTCGTTTTCGTGTAATAGTATAGGTCCCTTCAGGTTAACCAATATCACTGCAGTAAGATATGACTGTGATGGTTTCACCTCTAGGATAAACAGGATAAATGAATTATTCCTGCTATCGACCACCACACAGAAACCAATGATTTTTTGTTTAAAGTTTTTTTAAAAAACATTTACTTATTACTATTTACAACTGTACATTATAATATATTTAGTAAACCTGATCTCGGTTAAATTGGAGTGTAGAGAAACTACCTATTGGCAGCACCCTAATGACGTTTTACATTAACAGGCGCCTCTCTTTTCAGGCGCCTCGGAGGATTGTCAGAAATGGAAGAGGATGCAATGTTAGAAACTAGGGGGTTTGAGTGGTTAGGGAGTTTATAATGGAATGTGTGATATATGGTTCGGGCTAGATCGGTTACATAGGGAACATTAAGGTCTTTATGTATGGTTTATGAAGGATTTTGTATTGTAAGGATTGAATACGAGAGGAATTCGAAGGTTTAGTAGAGCCCCAAAGCTCAACTCCATACGTCCAGATTGGCCTAATTACAGTCATGTAGATCAGTCTTTTGTAATTTGTTGAAAGTTTAGACCGTTTGTCTAGTAAGTGCTGTAATAGTCGAAATCGACGTGTTTCCTGTCTTTTCAGTTTTGTGTTGTTTTAAGTAAATTTGGTTTTCCCACTACTCTGTTCCTCCGTCGATATTTAACCATCGATATTTTACCTAACCGACGCCTGTAATCATATACGTGATTATCCTTTCCAGAGAAGGCTCAGTTTTCTGCCTAGTAAGCAGTGAAACACATGTCTCATAAAGCTTCAGCAGCTACCGCAATCAAGTTCATGAGACACTATCGCTCTCTATTTAAATAAAATAAAAGGTGATAAATCAAATAAAATTCTATAAAACAATTACACTAATAAAAAGCTGATGAAGTTATCAGGCAACCGATATCTCGTTATCAGGCATCCGATATCTCGTTATCTATTTCTCTATCTCTTCGAAGGCGTCTATTATCCGTTCCACGATACCACTCGATATGGAGCAGTTAACCGATATTTATCTTAGTAGACTATAAATAAATCTTGGTAAAATTAATCTTCTAACCGATACAAGTCACACGAGTCACCAAAAATGGTAACCCATATTGCAAGACATAAATTATATATCATTTTCTCAATGCAATTCTATAATCTAATCAATGATAGTCCATAAAATGTATATAGAGAACATGGAGTTTAGCCAGCATCTGACTTCAGAATTAATTAATAAGATTAATTAATACAATTATAATAAAATAGAAAAAAATGTTCGATTTATTAATACTATAGATGGATATATTTATTGGTTTGTATAATACGTAGCCATGGAGACTGACACAATTGGTATTAGCTAATTAGTATTCAATAATTCAAAGTCAATATTAAAATAGAGTATTTTTTTATTTATTGTTATTTACAACTGTCTACAACTAGTAAATTTGTTATTAGATATAAAATAACATGATACAAACATGTGTAAAATCTACACATTGATAAAACTCTAATAACGTTACTAAAGATCTCACAGCCATCTTCTTTTCAAACGCCTAGGAGGATTATTATATAGGTAATAAAGGAGAAACTAGGTTAGAAACAACTGGGTTTGAGTGGTTGGGAAGTTTATCATGGAAGGATTGTTATCTGGTTCAGGCCAAATCGGCAACATAAGGAACATTGAGGATTACTTGATTTGTGACAAAGGGGCATTAAGGATTTTGGGTTGTATGGATTGCATACGAGAGGAATTAGATTTTATATTCATGTAGATCAATCTTTTGTAATGGATTGGAAGTTCAGACAGTTTGTCTAGTAAATACTGTAATAATCGGAATCGATGAGCAGTTTCCTGTCTTCAGTCTTGTATGAGGATTCCATGCCAGTCATTTGGCCAGACAGTATTTTGATTATAACTTTTAATGCAAACGTGTGAACTGAAACTAAATACTTCAATATATCCATACAATATCTATACAACAAAATATTTTCTTGATCAGATATCTTTTTTAGTAGAAATGTATAGTATTGTAAAAATAACAATAATAAAAAATAAATTGTATCCTGTCCAACAATAATTATGAAATGAATAAGAGAGTTTGTACATGCATTGAATCATATGTAATAGTCATTAATATTTACAAAATGTTTAGAACTAATATTAGTTAGTGGCGGCCGTTATTATTATTGGCGCGACGGACCGTGGAGGTTCTAAGGAAATACATCGCGCATCTCATGACGTCTTTTCATAGGATGGGTTCGTCACTCCCACGCCTATTTTTTGTGAGTACCACCCATAACGGCCCTTACAAATCCACGGGGGGTAAGTATTGTATTTGTGAGTAAGTATTGTATAGTTATAATGCTTGAAAAAATCCCAGATAGGGCCGGGGACTCGAACTTGTAACCTTCAGGTTGGCAGAGAGGCGCGTAACCATGCTGTTACCGTCATCCCCGGCGATACCCCCGCTGCGGCCGTTATTAGGGATATAAAAAAAAACTTGTCTAAAAAATATTCACAGGTGCAAAAAAAATCATAAATTTTCCATCATTGAATTTTTTTCCTATGAAAAAATGTTGTTCTGATTCATAGTAGTTAATTTGATTATTGTTCTCACTTTATTTTGGTTACACCTTCCAAGAAGGCTCCTTCATACATAAATGAAATGTACACTTTTGTGGGAAAACAGACTCATCTCAAAGGCCAATAAAGCTAATTTTTTCTGGTCTACCAAAAATGTGCTAAAACGATTTTTTCCGGTATTAAATTGGAAGTGGCCCTAGAAATTTAGAAAAGAAAATTTGAAGAAACAAATCTATTTTTGAAAGACTACAACTTGTTATACTATCGTTCTTTGCTAGTGACTTGGCCTAAATATTTTTTGTAGGATAGTTTTGAACAAAATAACAACAATCCGTAAAACGCACTTTTTTCTCTACGCCGAAATAACGTCTATAATATTAGGTCTACGACTCACAAATATTGTTTGATGGGAAAATCAATTAAGGTGAATTCGTTTATAGCTATTTGAGTTTTTTCACACTTCCCACCACTGTGCGTGGCACTTATCAAGGTATAAGTGTAAAATTGAGAATAATGTACTAGTAGGGTGTTAATTTTCTAAGTCCCCTTATTAAATTCCCGAAATTAAATTTCGCCTTAATTAATTCGCCTTCGAAATTAAATTCTCCCCCTCTGAGGACAAACAACCCCTTCATTGACTGGACTAACATCAATGATTGTTCGCAGTAAAGAGATTTCGCGTATATTATTTACTAATTTATATAATAAACACATTTAATAAGAATAAAAATAATAAATAGTTGAGACTTTGGGAGTTGGACTGGACTAGGAGCGAAGAGTAGAGGGGGGATAAAGGAAGGAGACACAAGCGGGCTATGATTCACTGTTGGCATAAATCAATAACAACTCCTGCCCACCAGTGCTCCCTCCAAAACCCTCTTTTTCCCGCCTCGTTCCCGAAAAATATCCCTACTTCTCACTGAAACACAACTTAGTCTTTATAATTTAAATTAATGAATTATTTAGTACTAATTTTTTATCGATTAACCTGAATAAAAAGGAATACAGAGTAATCTCGGCAATTTGAACTAATTGCTGCAGGGGAGTGTTCGGATTAAATAAAGTATTAGGAAAAATTATGTAAAAAAAAATCAAAGATATGATTGAACATAACTATTTTTATTTATTTATTTTTACATATTTTATTGGAAATTCGACAGTTTGAAGTTATAAAAAAAAAATGTTCTCTTTTAAATCCCCAGTAATGCTAAGTAATGATTTAATTTATTAAAATTATAAGATTGTTCATTTATAAGTGAAAAAAGTATAAATAAAAATACAAAATACCCTTTGTATGGATTTATTTAAAACGTAATAAAAAAAAATGAGTTCATCAACCATAATGTATTATACATATGTTTACTATTAATTAAATTGGTTTTACGGAATTAAATGATTCAACAAAATAAATTTTTTATTTCTAGCTCCAACAAAATATATAAGGGGCATTCATGATATTGTGTTAAATGTAAAATGTTTTACCATATTAAATGTGATAAGTAATAGCATTGTGAGCAGCCCTATTTAAAGTCATGGTAAATGGTAAATGCATAAGAGCTCCTAGCGGATTTTCTGAGCAACTTGTTTGGTAACCTTTCCTTCCAAAACTTCATGTTATTGTTTACTTCTATGTTTTGATTATAGCAATTTATTACAACATGGCTAAAATAGGTGAAAAATAGAAGTGTAAAAGTTTGGCTATTGATTTTTTTTTTTTAAAGTTCAAAACACAAGACAAAAGAAAAAACAAAACACAAACTACGAGTAAGTAACCTAACACAACAACAAATAAAACGGTGACAAGCTCAGCTGGTCTGTTTCGTGACGTCATTCTCCATTTAACAGACCTAGTAACAGACTCTCAGCCATGTTATATGTTATATCGTTTTAACTTGATAAAAGAAGGAAATATTTCTCCATTTAAAATAAGTTTTCCCATTTAACATGTTAAATTAAAGATCATGAATACCCATATTATGAACCCTTTCAAACGAATTAGATTACCAGATATCAAAACTGTAAAAATGTCCACTTTCGATGTTCACGATGATTACAATAACTTGCCTATAGATCGGGAAGTTAAAAATTTCCATTACACATGTGCACTTTAATTTGCAAACAAAAATGTAATTGCCTGCTGAATTTCTAAAAAAAAATTATTATTTCATGAAGGTCGAATACTGTCGATTACAATTAACTAGTGACCGAATTTTCGTACAATTGCATCTTTAGTTCCATAGATTCAAATCCCGCCAAACCTCGATAGAAATTTGTATCATGGAAAAGACATTTAAAAACTAATTTTATATTGCATGGTTTGGTTTTGTACCAAAAATATGAACGTTTTGAGCTCTTCATACTTAAAATTGCACGTTTTACTCTTCTCGAGCTAAATTTAGAATTTTATTTATAAAATTCAATCATTATGAAAAAATGATGGCATCCAATTTAATGCTTTAACTAGACTTCTTATATTATAAACATATAAGAAGTATGTATTTCAAAATTTAGTCGTTTTATTATTTAATTTATAGTGAAAAATTGACAAATTTGAGATGAAGCAATATATTAACTAATGTGGAAGAGTCGAATACAGTCTAATAATAAATGTAGATAGTAACGTTAATTTGTTCGAAAAAAGGATAGGTTTCAATATTAATGGTTTTATGTATCAATATTAAAATTAAATAATAAAGTTGTTTATTGTAAGATTTGGGTTTTTTATGCAGTTGTTATTACAAAATGATTTTACACATTTTTTGTTTTTACTGTACACAAATCTGGTCTATTACTAATAATATGATATGGTTTTTATGTATATTAAAAACCGACACACAACCAAGTATAGTGTAACCAAGTAGCGGTGATAACGGATAAAAATCATTAAGAATCAATAATTTTTGAAAAAATATTAGCATTAATTGATTTCATTTCAAAATAATCTAAAAATGGTGTAATAATATATAAATCCACTTTATAGTTATGTTAAATAAATGAGGACTCTCTAGCATTCGTTTCACTACCGGAGCTACCTTTTAGTGTGACCACTCGTTACCGAACGTAAAAGAGCTAAAGGTTGATCATTGTCAGTGGCATAGTTTCCATGGATACGATATTTATTTATCGATGGTTCATTCATGAATAAGGGTTATATCCATGGCAATTTTAGCTATTAGTTTCAACTATAGCTAATCTTTCCCAACAATGGTCAGTGGTACGCATTTTTTATTGCAATATTAAGTGCATTATTACTCGTAATTATTAGTATAATATAATAATTATATAATATTAACAGTAATTAATAGTAGGGTGACAAACTAAGCTCATTCCGTTGGATGTAAAAGCGAATAAACGCATCACCCAACTTTACATACGACTCTAAGTACGTCCTCAAATTTTGTGTTGATTGGTGGCCTCGTGTTGAAGTTAGTTTTGTAATTTTCAGGAAAATATTTATGAACAAAAAATTTTTATTTTCCAATAGTTATAAAAATTCGTATTTTAAGGTTTCTGGATTCAGGAATAAGGAATAACTTTGTTTCTATTGTGAATATAAGAGTTTAACAAAAGATAAGGAAACTAATGCGATCAGGAAAGATAAGGGTATAGGATATTAGTTTTTTGGTTCGAATTGAATGTACCTAGTTTTTATTTTTTCTGGTTTGAGTCATACATGGAAATTTTTAATTTATCTATTATTTAATATTTCTGACAATAACAATTGTTAATTTTTTCTATATTATATAAACAATACAACGTACTTTAGAGGAAGATGTTTTTAAAACTTAGGCTTTAAAACCTTGTTAGACCATTTCAATAAAGAAAAAACCTATCTTATATTAAAGAATAGTTAATATTTGATTGACATATGCTGAAATTAATCAAAATCGTTAGATCCTCTCGGAAGAAAATCGAAAAAAAAAATCGATTCTCTAAAGTTGCACTTAAAGTCGATTTTAGTAAAAACGTCGCTGTTACGTCCCAGATATATACCTGATATAAACATATAATTTCAGTTGTTTTTTTTTCGATATCGTTTTTGAGGTTGGTTTACACACACAGACCGTTTCGCGAGACTTCGTTATTTAGACCCCCGGGAAATCAAAAAGTGCATTTCCGTAGAAAATGGAATTTCCTTTACTCTATATTCTATATATATAGTAAGTGAAAATTGATAAATAAATAAATGCTTCTCGTGAATGATGTAATACTTAAACCACAAATACTAATTCAGCATTAACTATAGAATTGAAAACAATAACAATACTTAAATAAATGATATTTATTTTTGACAATTATTATTGACTTAAGGTAAGTAAGGAAATTATCTTAGAGAAAAAAAATTCTACCGAGTACATGGTAGTTACAGGATTCTTCACTATTTTAACTACTTTTTCTTCTCTTTAATCACATAATTTTTTTTTAAATTTATTTTTCTAAAAATCAATATTTGTCTACATACTTCTATTACGTGCCTTCTTGTCGATATTTTAATTTTAATGATTAGTCTGAGAACAGAAACAAATTGGACGAACCGTTTTTGAACACCAGAAAGGTGTTTATCGCATGCGAAAAAGGGCCCGCTCTACATTGGTAAAAATTTTGCCAAAAAAAACGACATCTTCAAAATATTGCGCAAAATTATTCAAAATTTTTGGCACCGTTCAAATTTACTGTAATATTAGAAAACGTTTTTTCGAACAAAGTTTGTAGAAGAGAGCGCAGTGTGAGGGGGACAAAATATTTCTCAAAAATTCTTCAACTGTCTAAATTTTTCGCCACATGCACCACATGACGAGTAGATTCCAGGTACAGGTCAGGAAGTAGGTTACGATTACGAAAGGTTGAGGGATTCTTCAACCAATTCCTGACTCACACCCCTTTCTTCTTATTATTAAAAGTTTCCACTAACACAACCCACAATGCAACTATGATATTTGCAACCTCCGTCATTAGCCAAGGGTAAAGTGACGCAGTGATGGGAAATTCTTGCTTTGTGAAAAAACCACTAAATCGTCTGTAATACACATGGATTCCTATGTTATTCAGTGTACAGAATTCAATGGAATGGTTTTATTTTTTTATTTTGATAATATTTTCAGGAGTAAAAAAATAAATCTTATTTTTCCATAATTAAAATAATTTTTTCCTTTAATTGTAATGTTATGCTGATTCGTAGTTATTAATTTGATTATTGCTCTCACTTTATTTTGATTGAACCTTCCAACAAAACCTCTGACTTCATAAGTTAAAGAAATTTACACAAAAGCTGCTCCAATATGAACACTTTTATGGGGAAATAGTCTCACGGTCACAAAGGTCAATAAAGTTTTTTTTTTTTCTGAACTATCAAATTTGATGAATTTTTCCAGAATTAAATAAGAACTGGACGATGAAATTTAGAAAAAAAAATATTTCAAGAAACAAACCTGCTTTTGAAAAAGTACAATTTGTACTCTAACTTTCGTTGGAGTCGACTTGGCCGAAATAATTTTTGGTGGATAGTTTAAAATAAAATAACAACAATCCATAAAAACTCACTTTTTCCAATGTCGAAATAAAGTCTCTATGATTAGGTCAACGGAAAACAAATAGTGTTTGATGGGAGAGCCAATTACGGTGAATTCGTTTATAGGTATTTGATAATAATTATTTTTTACATAATTAGACGAAGTTTATTGGATTTTTTTCTTAATTCTTCAGCTGTGCGACTTAGGCAGCTATGACTGAGT